>NC_089806.1:40969699-41089699 GCF_029633855.1 Hoplias malabaricus | reverse complement strand
GTCCTGAAGCCTCCCCAGAGTAGAGGCAGTTACTGCAGCAGAGGGGGAACAGGATCATAATCAACACCCTTGAGTTGTTGGACCAGCAGGTGTCTGTAAACATTTGGACACTCAGTGTATTTTAAAACACAAGCATTTGAATTGGTCAGAGAGTCACATGCAGAAGTTTGGGCACCTCCCCCTCCTCACTTTTGCATTGCTGGTCTCCTTTCAGCATGGCTGGTCACTGAAACTGTGTGTGTGTGTTATTTCTGTCTGTCTGCTGACGGTCAGAGAGAGCTCTCTTCTCTCTCAGTGCTGACGTCTGCTTTTCACACTTCTTCTAAGGCTGAGACCACATGGGGATTATGGGTAATGTAGTCTTTTACTCTGCATCTGTGCTCTATTTCTCTCTCACACACAGACTGTGGGGACTACAACCCATACGTATGTAATACACAATGAAGTGACATTCCTGAGTCCTGTACATGCTCTGTCCAAGGTCCTGAAGCTCCATTCTCCAGCTCAGTTTCAGAACCATGGACAGTGGAAATCTAGTCTAAAGCGGAACAACCCACAAGAACATTAGTGAGGTCAGAGACGGATGTTAAATTATTATTTCTGGATCACAAACACCGCTCCAGCTCCTCCCAAATTGACTGGAGCTCCATCAGTCTACAGTCCTCAGTTCCACTGCTCAACAGCCCAGTGCTGAGGGTCTTTATACTGCTCTAACCTGTAACTAAACTAGGACTTTCACTGATCTCCTAGTTCTCCACTCTACCAGCTGATACCACCTGGTGCCCTCTGCTTTCCCCTATCTCAACTACTACAGGGACCTCATATAAGAACTGTAAAAAAGTAAAACACATACTAGTTCTTGAATCGCTAAAATCAAAACACTGCAAAGTAACCTATGGACCTTATTCACTTTGTATTTATTGGGTGTTTGTTTGTTGACTGGTTATTTGGGAGTTGTCTGTTTTGACTGTTTGGTGGCTCTGTGTGTGTGTGTGTGTGTGGGGGGGGGGGTCCGTTTGTATACCTGTACAATATATTCATATTCTGCATTTAATTTTCTTGTGGATGTATATGCTTCATTGGACTACTATAAAATACATTACTCTTAGTTGCCTCCATCCATACAACTTGTACACAATCCCAGGTGATACCCTTCCTCATAAAATCTGTGTAGCTCGCTTATTAAGGGACATTAGACTAGCGGTTACAAAGTGGTGCCCAACGTGTAATTTTCTACTCATAACTGTGTTTGTGTGTGATTGGCATGGCAACCCAGTGGTGTAAGGCTGGGGAAAGCACCTCACCCCTTCTGGATTTCACTGCTGGTCCTTTCATTACCCAGAGGGATGTAATCAATGAAATCATTGGCACCTTGAGTCATCTCTACATTTAGTCAATTGAGGAAGGTGAAGAAGGACCAGACAAATTACCTGAGAGGCCACTTCCTCCTCCACCACCACCTCCTGAGAGCAGCGAGACAACTGAGCACCAAACCATTGAGGAAACATTGGGTAACCTGGAGGCCAAGATTCAAGAGCCTCACAGTTACTCTGCAGATATCTCAACACTGCAAGAGGCCCTGAGGACTTTGAAGCAAGAGATGGAACAGGGACTACAAGCCATAGAGAAGCAACTCACCTACCGACTACAGAGACAACATGAGAATCTAAAGAAGGTGATTGAACTGGAAGTGCATGAGTTGGGCAAGTCTGTACTGGACTGTTTCACCAGGAGAGACAAACAGCTGGAGAGGCGGTTCCGTACCCTGACTCCATTAGCCTCTACTCCCTTCCTTCCAACACACTGTGTTGCCTACTCCAGGAGACCATCAACAGCCTCAAACAACCACCACCAGTGGCAGCCTATCCACTGCTCCACTAAAGCCCTGTATTAAGCTGGAGTTCCCCAGGTATGGAGACTACAGTGAGGAGCAAGATCCCCTAGCATTTATAGAAAAATGTGAAGAATATCTAGCTGTAAGACCCCTGAGTGATCCTGAGGTTCTGGCTGCTCTCACGTCTGTGCTATCAGACACAGCCAAGGCCTGGTGGCGAAGCAGAGAATAAGGCAGTCGGGAACTGGGCCCAGTTCAAAGCAATCTTTCCATGGTCAGAAGACTATGAGGTTGAAGCAGAGAGATTGCTAAGAGACAGACGACAAGGGCCACATGAGAATATCAGGGATTTCACCTACCAGTACAGGGCCTTATATCGTCGCTGGAGGGAGGATATATCTGAAAGGGATCTACTTCAGGCCATCCTGAGGAACTGTAACCCATTGTTAGCCAGCATACTTTGGGGGACAGTCAAGACAGTGGATGAGCTAATGAGAGTGGGAACTCTGGTAGAACGTGACCTATCAGCCGTCAGGGGCTATTGGAACCAGGCTCATCCTGAGACTACGGGGAGTAAATCTTCAGCTTTCAAGTCCAACAGGAGGCTCCCAGCGCTAAATTCCATCTGGAACAGCTACTCCATTCTTCACCCCCGACAGCTCTGGTCTTCAGCATACACACACTGTAAGCATGCACCTATACATAGCACAGTCAACTCGGACTCAACAAATCAACATCTGAGATTTCAGCTGAATTTCTGTGTCAGCTGTTGTTTTGGAAATGTAGTGTTTGTAAAATGAAGCAGAGGCCCCACCGCACAAACACACACACACACACACACACACACACACACACACACACACACACACACACACACACACACACACACACACTTGTCTATGTTCTTCCTGATACAGATCCATCAAACAATGTCCTCTACATCTGCGCTGCTGTGGGGGCTTCACTGCTGTTGATGGTCCTCGGAGGAGTCATCTACTGGAGATACAGAGGTACACACACACACACACACACACACACACACACACACACACTGTGGAGCTCAGTCCAGTTGCTGTGTGTGAGTCTCTGCTTTAATTCTACAGCTCAGAGACGAGGACGGACGGAGAGTCAGACAGGAAGTAGAGGAGGTCAGGAGACTCAGGTAAGACCTGCACTACGCCACTGCAGCACAGAGACTGACCTCACTGCTTTTTCCAAACTCCTGAATCCGGGAGCATTCCCTGTGTTTTCCTTTAGTTTTCCACCTCCGCTGTTTCTCTCTCGGCAGTTCTCAGGCTTTTGTTGAGACTCTGTGGTTTCCATCCAGGGTTTAAAGCTGCTTTTCAGATGTGGAGGGAAAAGCTCCATGTGAAGGTTTTATTGTGTTCAGAAAGCGTGTGATTGGCTGAATTTGTGTTTCAACAGGATGATGCTCTCGTGCTGTACGCTACTGTAAACAAACAGGACACACACCAGGAGGAGCAGGAACAGGTGAGTGTTTCTGTAGGAGTGTGTTTACTCCAACATTACACACACATGTAATAACACACACTGCAGATTTATAGAAATGTGTTTTCTAGTTCTGGTAAAACTCACTGTAAGGGGTCAGTGTCACTCTATTTGTAATGATATATTCACTGAATACTGTCAGGTTTGAGAGATCGAGAGGATATAGGCTGATAATAATACAGCCAAAACTTAATAAAAAGAAAATAAGGACAAAGAGAAGAGAGAACAAATAACAGTCCAGGGTCAAGCCAAAAAAAAAAAAAGAAAAAAGCAAACAATTCAGGGGCGAATCCCAAAGGAAAGTCAAAAAGTCCAAACATAATTTAAAAAATGTGAAAAGTATCATGAAAAGAGAAAAACTTTATTAACACAGATAAGGGCAGTGCACAGCAAACACTTAAATACAGACTAAATCACCCTTAAATGACACACAGCTGAAATTAGAATTCAGGTGGTTGGGAACAATGGAACGATTGGTTGACTCTTGCAGACGGTCTCGCAAAGGATCTTGGGAAATGTAGTCCTCTGCTGAAGTAAGTCCAAAGAGACAAAATGAAGAGGGGATAGAGACTGGAGTAAGTGATAAATACACATCTCTTCCCTCTTCATTGCATCTCCATGTTATATTATATTTTTATAGTTATTTATATTTATAGTTGTGTCATATATTTATGTCTTACACTAAAGTTAAGTTGAGCAGATAAACGCAGATAAATAGTATTTCTCCCACTCCTCACACTCTGTGACCTCCTCAGAGGTCAGGAGGTGCACTTGGATGTTATCATCCACTGTGAAGTAGTGTGAACACACCCTCAGAATCAGGCCCCATCTCTAACCACAATGTGGCCTTGTCACTATGACAACAGAGAGGAAGCAGAGGGACAAAGATCTCTCTAACCATCTACAACGTGAGCACAACACACCACAGACCATGTCATCATCACCTCTGTACACACACTGCTGCAGAGGCCCAACAGGGAGTGAGTGTGTGTGTGTGAAGTGGTGGGGAGGGGCAAATGCAGGTTAAAGCAGGTCACATGACATTAACACAATTTAAGTATCTGAGAAGAATATTAATGGGTGTAAAAAGGCATGACCTCTCTATCAGAATTAATATAAAAGTGTGTTTATTCTAATATTCTTGTTATTGTAAAGGGTTTGCTCTGGTGCTGTTCCTGCCCCGGCCACAGGGGGGAGTCTAGTGCACCACCAGAGACAAACAGTGTAACCCCCCTACACCAGGAGCTGGGGATATATAAACCTGCACGACCAGCCCCTTTCTGCTGGCTCTTTTGTCTCAAGTGGGCTACAGACACAGCCAGGTAAAGAGATTTCACACTCGGGTTTTCTCAAATCCTCTCACCCTTCCTCTGTCCCCTGAGTCTCCCAGGACTCTGTTTCCTCTCAGTTTTCTTCTCTTCTTGTGTTCAGAGAAACACTCTTTAGTTATTGATTGGTATCAGTCAGTAAGGAGACAGACTGTGTTTCCCCTGGGGGCCTCTGTTCTCTTTCCTGTTCAAACTTTCCCTAATACGGGTGAGTTTTGTAGTGGTCTTTATTTCTCCACCTGTTTTCAGGTATTTTGAATGCTGTCTTTGTTTCTGGGTCCTCCTTCACAGCTCCCAGTGACTCTGGGTTAGAGCATGTGTTCAGCTGAGACTGAGTCCTGCTGAAGTCTACATGTTGCCTTAAATTAACTACACTACTCTGCTCTTGGGTTCCTCTCCCCTGGTACACAGCAGCTCATCCTGTAGGACTCCTGTCTCATAACAAAGTCCTCAGTTCAAATCCCTCACAGAGTGACTACTGTTTCTATAGTGACCTCTCAGACAGTTTCAGCCTTGGTTTAAACAGAGGATATCTCTCTGATCCACTTCTCATTACAGAGCCTTTGCTGTGGTCACTGGTCTTTCTGCAGATGGTGGAGGTTGTGGTCTGACACCAAGAGAAAGGCACCAGCTTCTGTCCTGCTGTGGGCAACTGTCTACTTGTCTTGAGGTGGTCAGGTTTCAGTTATTGCCTGTCTCCACCAGGTCCAGTCTGAGTCCACTACAGAAGGGATGGAGTGGTCAGTCTGGAGTAATGGAGTTCTGCAGCTCTGCTGTGGTCTTAAATATTCACATGCTGTAGAGTTAATGTTTATTGATGCTCCACAGATGAGGCTGTGTGGCTTATTTTTGTGTCTCATAGTTTACTAAAGTCGTGTGATGCTTTCTTCACCTTTTAATAACCTCAAAACAATGTCCAGTTTCCATCCTTATCACTTGTTATATTATACTTCACAATGAATGATATGTTCAGTCAGTAAATAAAAGCCTTCACTCTCTCTCCAGTCTAGTGTCTCCATTGTCTTTATTTATTTTTATGTAAAACTGGAAAATACTGAAAAATAACCATTCTTTCGTGTAAAGTCTGGGGGTATGTTACAGTGGGGGAGTTGTTTGCTGCTCTTTTGAAGGAGGACATAGGACACAGGGGTAGTTCGGTCCATGGTCATCCACGTATCACATCCATGTTGTAATGTGACAGGTTCTGATATAGTGAGAAGCCCCTCCTCAGTCCATACAGCTCTGCCTCCTGCTGTGTGACCAGAAAGACTTTAGCAGCCACCTCCATCTCATCTCCATTGGTTTGGGTCACAGTGGGGGTTTATTCTGATGTGGACAGATGGGTGAATGTTTCATGTTTTCGTCCTGGTTTCTACAGTCAGTTCTCTCCTAATCAAAGCTAGATGCAGGTTCCACACTCTCCTCTGGGCAATAAACACTGACCACACTCACCTTCTGACAGTGTGGCTTCATCTACCAAGACATAAAATAGGAGCCGCAAAAGCAGAAGTAGTGAGTGTTCTCATGACTCTGGCAGTTCCTTATCAGCTGGGTGTGGACTGATTTCTCACTCAGCTGCTGATGAAAACGTTGGGTAAAGTCCAGTCTCATGCAGATGCTCGGTGCTGGTGGACATTATACAGTGTGTGTAGAGCGAGTGTGGAGTGGTGACTGTGCTGGAACTCAGTGCTGTTTTACTAGGGACAATGTTGCTGATGTTTTATCTTCTCTTCACTGGACCTCAGGGCTCTGAAGGTGAGTGAGACAGTTCTTTAGTTATTATAATGTAAATGTGTACATTAATGTTCCTCATCAAAACTGCTTCTTCATCTTTACCACAGTCAGAGTTCACATTATTTAACATTATTCAGACACTTTGGTCAGACATCTCCATCTTTAACACGTGGCCTAAAGAGTGAGCAGTTACTTTGGGCAATGAGCGGACATTGTGGTTATAAACAGAGGAAATGAGCATTAGTATAAAAGTGATCTGACTAAGCCACCTGAGGAGTTTCACCACAGGAAATGAATGTCCAGTTATTACCCATCATTAAGAGATTAAAAGATATTCAGGTTCAATTGTTGGAGGAGACAGGTTCCCTGCTGTGTGTTTGACTGACCGTGTTCTGACCCCTTCTGGTCCTGACTATGATTCGAAGGTTAACTCTAATAACGAAACTCAGCACATGCTCCATCTACAAATCATATGTTACTTTATTTATTTAGAATCAGAAGTTCAATCAGAAAGGGCTCATTCTGAACTGTTGTTGTGTTCATGTTCCTCAACAAAGTCTCTTCACTAAATCAGCAACAAGCTCAACTTATTTCACTGCTCTGTGTCTCTGCAGGTTGTAAACTGGTCTACACTCGTAGTGAAATAAAAGACCCTAGACACATCTCAGCGTATCTAGGAGGGTCAGTCCTGCTGCCCTGTTACTGCACTGACCTCAGCACCACACCTGAGAAACTCACCTGGAAGAAAGACAACATGAAAACATCTGAATGGGAGGAGGTGTCTAATGAGAGCGGTCCGTACAGAGACAGAGTCCAGCTGTTTAACTCTCACTCTCCAGGAAATCTCTCTCTGCTCATATCACACCTGACTGAAGAGGATGGAGGACAGTACACCTGTGACAGTGAAGAAGATCGCATCATCATCAGACTCAGTGTTCTGACTCCTCCAGGTAACCCATTCTCTCTCCTTTCTCTCTCTCTCTCTCTCTCTCTCTCTCTCTCTCTCTCTCTCTCTCTCTCTCTGTTTGTGTGTGTGTGTGTGTGTGTGTGTGCTGCAGCACTGATCTCATTCAGCCGTGCAGAGCCCCTCAGGAGTTTGATGGGTCTTTGTTGGACTTCCAGAACAAATCCTCCAAAGGTGTCGGCTGAACTGGAACTCCGGGTTCTGTAGTGAGGAGACGCTGTGATGATTCTCTTACAGACTCAAAGCTTTCTATTGAGCTCTTTGTTGGAGAGAGACAGTTAATGTCCACTCTGCTGTCCTTTAATCAGTGGGCGGAGCAATGTCACATGGCAGGAAGGTGGAGGACTCTTAGGTGGAGAGCAGTGGTTAGAATTGTTGTGAATGTGATGATGATGGTGGTGTTATTGTGGGTGGAGTTTGGAGCTGGGTGCTCTCTCACTGGTTTGTTAGAGGGGGGTCCTGCTGATTGTTCTGATGTGGATGGTGTTTGGAATTTAACCCTTTCCTCAGTTTTGAATGATATTTAGCTGTTGTTGATGGTTTACTCAGCGATGCTTTGCCAGATGTTAATGATCAGAGAAAGAGGTAAAACACGGGGTGGATTTGTGACACTGCACTGAGTTAAGTCCAGTTCCTGCTCTCACCATCACACCTTTTTCTCTCTACAGGCCTCACACCTACAACTACCCCAACCACAACTACAACTGGCCCAACTACAACTACTTCATCTACTGCAGTGGTGAAGGTCCCACTGAGTCTGAGCACTTCATCCACAGCGTCGTCTCAAACTCCTGCTGAACACGGAGCAGTGACTCCAGCTGAGCGTAAGAATTAACCACTGGGAGTTTTTAAAAACACCTTTGAAACATTCTTTAAAACCTTCTGTTAATATACCGTACTTTACAGAGTTTATAACACTGTGTTATTGTTATTCTCTCTCACTCTCTCTCTCTATCTCTCTCTCTCTACATGTCACACACACATGTCCAGGTGCTGAACTTCAAAGCATGTATTTCCTTATTTTTATTCCTGTCCCACTTCTTTTGTTGGGACTTGGAGGAGCCGTCTATTGGAGATATAGAGGTACACACACACACACATACACACTCACACACACAGACGCAGAGACACACACAGTCTCTCTCACACACACACACACACACACACACACTCTGAGATGTGTGAAACACCTGCCTCCCTGGTTTATTTGTGCAGGACAGTGTGGAGGTCAGAGTGGAGAGCAGAGAGGGAGAAAGAGAGAGCAGGACACAGCGGTGAGTTTAAACATCACATCATCTCATTATATACCTTCACACCACATTACATGCAGTGTGTTAATAAACAGTAGTGTTTTCTTTTACAGGATCAGGTGACCTACTCCACTGTGAGTCCACAGGAACAACAGAACAACACCCGCAGTGACTGACTCTGGAGAGAGGTCCGAGTACGCCACCATCAGACTCAACTAATCCCTAATGACCCTATCACACCCCGTCTCTTCTAAAGAGTCACATGGCTGTGTGTTTGAACCGGTCCTTTTCCTTTGATGATGTTATTTGAACTGTATTCTGTAATAAAAGCTCATACTCTCGGGGCTCCTGAGCTGCTGTGGGGTCTCTCTCCTCCTCCAGCAGCATTAGTTATTAGAATATGCTCCTCTTTATTCAGAGTTGATGACGTCTGCTCTCGGTTTCATTTGAGGAATTAAATAGTGCCACTGTTTGATCTCAGTCTTTATCTATAGCTTTTATATTTTCTAACGCTCTGTTTTATATTTACCCTGTATTAGCTTTATCAACTGCACTGATATATAATAAATAAACATTATTCATTGTGAATATTCCATCTGTGTGTATCTCATTTTAATGGTTAAAGTGAAGGAAATTTCAGCTACATTTGGGTGTGTGTAGGTCTCCACTCTTTATAATAATTATATGATGATCACTGTAGTTTAGAGCTGTGAATTCTGGGAAATTGAGTTCTGAGATGACAGACCAGCCGTGACATTCATAGTCATTTCAGCATCTAGTCGCCCACATCTGTAAAACATCTGGACAGAACCCTTATGAATGTTATATTTGTTGATATTGTATTAAAACCAGGAGCAGCTGTGGTCTGAAGAACCTTAAGGCCTTCTCAGCTTCATCAGTGTGGGTTTCTCTGAGCTGTGAAATCATGGAGCACCAGTGAGGAAGTGCTGAGTGTTGTCACGGTGCAGGCATTGTTCAGCACATTCTTCTTTGTGGTGTCGACATTAAGGTGTGGTCCACTAACGTGCTGCTCTATGTTGATTTCATCATTGTTGTTTGAGAGCAATGTCATTACTGAGAGTGTTGCTGAAAACTAGCAACAGTGTGCACAACATAACACAGCCTCCATCTGAATCATAGACCCCCAGCTACGTTAAGGTGCCCC
Organism: Hoplias malabaricus; assembly: GCF_029633855.1. Lineage (NCBI taxonomy): Eukaryota > Metazoa > Chordata > Actinopteri > Characiformes > Erythrinidae > Hoplias > Hoplias malabaricus. Next base: position 41,079,915 of record NC_089806.1, on the reverse strand, counting down.
CCCCCCCCCCCTCTGTGGACACAGACATTCACTTCTTGCACACATCTCAATAGAAAAGGACGGGATTAAATGGGAGACCTTAAAGCAGCCGTACATGAGTCTAGAGTCACCATGCTCAATGCCAAGTGTTGTCTAGAAGGGTGTAACCCCCTCCAGCACTGAGCTGTGGAGCAGTGGAACTGTGTTCTCTGGACTAATGGAGATCTAATACCTTGGGCCTGAGTCGGTACCTGACCTCTCTCACGGCAAACTGACCACAACACACCACAGAGCACTGAGTCATCACCTCATCACCACCTCTGTGACAGGGGGAAAGAGGCCTGGCAAAGTATGCAGAGCCACAGCTGGACTACAGTCTGTGATTGTAGAACTACAAAGTGCTCCTGTGTGGTCAGTGGAGCTGATAAAGTGGACAGTGAGTGTAGAAACAAGGAGGTGGTTTTAATGTTATGGCATCCCCCACCAGTGCACTGAAGAGAGTCCAATAAGAGGGAGTCAATGAGGAAACACGCTGCTGCAGAGGCCCAACAGGAAGTGTGCGTGTGTATGTGTGTGTGTGTGTGTGAGAGAGAGAGTGTGTGTGTGACAGAGTGTTAAAGCAGGTCACATGACCACTGTGGGCTACTCAAGGCCTAGACTGAGACTCCCATCAGCCTCCATCAGTGCACAGCGTCTAAGAGAATGATTTAAATTGTAAATTAATTCTATATTTAACCATTGTGTGTTAATGATATTTGACGCTGTATTCACTCGAGAGTCTTATTTATTTATTAAACCACATTATACACCCATCATGACACAAACAGAATCTATAACACACTGAATCACTGTCCGTCAGAATCAGAAAGATATATTATATTATAGAAAAGTTCAAATGGAAAAGATCAACAGGAAATTTAAACAAATAATAAAGTAAATGCAGCAGAGAGTCGAGAGGAAACTTCAAATTTACTGTAGAATGAACACAACACAAACTGTAGACAATATTAATACTTCATAATCAATAAAAAATATCAAATAATTGTGTGTGTGTGTGTGTGTGTGTGTGTTTGTGTTAACTGCGTTTGATACAGGATTATTCTGTAGTATCTCCAGTGTCCAGCAGTGTGTGTGCTGATGTTGATGGTTTGTTGTGGACCACAGTGGAGTACGTCACATCGTCCTGCAGCAACAACACATTCAGAAACACTACGTTACGCCCTGGGCTTATTAACCTTTAACAAATAGAGTGACACTGACCCCTTACAGTGAGTTTTACCAGAACTAGAAAACACATTTCTATAAATCTGCAGTGTGTGTTATTACATGTGTGTGTAATGTTGGAGTAAACACACTCCTACAGAAACACTCACCTGTTCCTGCTCCTCCTGGTGTGTGTCCTGTTTGTTTACAGTAGCGTACAGCACGAGAGCATCATCCTGTTGAAACACAAATTCAGCCAATCACACGCTTTCTGAACACAATAAAACCTTCACATGGAGCTTTTCCCTCCACATCTGAAAAGCAGCTTTAAACCCTGGATGGAAACCACAGAGTCTCAACAAAAGCCTGAGAACTGCCGAGAGAGAAACAGCGGAGGTGGAAAACTAAAGGAAAACACAGGGAATGCTCCCGGATTCAGGAGTTTGGAAAAAGCAGTGAGGTCAGTCTCTGTGCTGCAGTGGCGTAGTGCAGGTCTTACCTGAGTCTCCTGATCTCCTCTACTTCCTGTCTGACTCTCCGTCCGTCCTCGTCTCTGAGCTGTAGAATTAAAGCAGAGACTCACGCACAGCAACTGGACTGAGCTCCCAACACTGTGTGTGTGTGTGTGTGTGTGTGTACCTCTATATCTCCAGCAGATGACTCCTCCAAGTGCCATCAACAGCAGTGAAACCCCCACAGCAGCACAGATGGTGTTGTTCTTTGATGAATCTGAAAGAACAGAGAGAGTGATGTGTGTGTGATGGTGGGGGTCTCTGATTAAAGACCTGTGTATTTTTAAATGAATTGACTCCAATCCTTCTGTAAAGACACTGTTGAAGATGTGACTGGGTCTGGACCTTCTCTGCCTTGTTCCTCTGTAGTGGATGTTGTAGGAATAGCTGCTACTTTGGAATCTGCAAACAGAGAATTGTCCATTGAGTTTTCTGTAGGTTCAGGTGTATGACAAGCACAACAGTCCAACTAAGTATAGATCTGGTGTAGTCTTCAGAATAATGGAGTGCTCTGAAACTCTGAAGTTGCCAGACAGGAATCTATGGTCACACTGTCCAGTGCCAAGCATCAGTCAGAAAACTGCTGCTCAGACTTGGGTTGTAGAGCAGGTAAAAGACACTGTGGAGTTACAGCTGTCCATTCAGTACATCTAGAACTAGCCTGTAGAGTCACATAGGTGTAGATCCATGTCCCCACTCTTGCTCTTAAGGAACACTGCTCATAAATGTAATGTAAGTGTTACTCCAACAGGTTTAATGGGTTCAAATCAAGTAAAGCATAACCACAAAACACAGAAAACACACTTAAGTGATAAAGCAATATACAGACATACAACACTCCCCCAGACATTAAACTCCAACTTTGACATAGACCATTCTAAATCACTAATAACATTCATTCATTCATTATCTGTAGCCCTTATCCAGTTCAGGGTTGTGGTGGGTCCAGAGCCTACCTGGAATCATTGGGAGCAATGCGGGAATACACCCTGGAGGGGGCGCCAGTCCTTCACAAGGCACCACTAATAACATTCATTTATTCATTCATTATCTGTAACCGCTTATGCAGTTCAGGGTCACGGTGGGAACCTACCTGGAAAAAGTGTGCGCAAGGCAGGAATACACCCTGGAGGGGGTGCCAGTCCTTCACAGGGCAACACACACTCACACATTCACACCTACGGACACTTCTGAGTCACCAATCCACCTACCAACAATGTGTTTTAAGAAACCGGAGCACCCAGAGGAAACCCATGCAGACATGGGGAGAACACACAAACTCCTCACAGACAGTCACCCTGAGTGGGAATTGAACCCACAACTTCCAGGACCCTGGGGCTGTTTGACTGAGACACTACCTGCTGCGCCACCATGCCACCCTCACTAATAACATGTGAGAACAAAATAATAAAATAAAGGTGGCAGAGCAGAGACCCAAGGTCAGAAGAATTACTCTGTAAATTTCCAGAATTGCTGCGTGACTCACTTTACACTTCAACATTTAATCTAACACACACCAAGACTAATTCCTTACACATAGAAAACCTCAAGATGAGTCACTGATAAATACAAACATCGCAATAGATTCACATTGTGTTTTACCTTCAACATCTAGAAGGATGGGAGTGATGTCACTGTATCCACTTCCTGCATCTTCTCCTCTGTCCTCTTCAGTCAGGTCTGATATGATAAGAGAGATTTTTTGTTACAGTGAGCATTAACCAGCTGGATTCTCTCTCTAATATTTTAAGGTGTGTGACTTCCCATGTGCTCTGGCTCTTTTCCCACCTGAGTTACTTATGCTGAGCTTGTAGAGAAGTGCAGTAATAACGCAGCATCATCCAATTAAGGCTGTTATATAGTTTTGACCTCTTCCCGACAGAGACATATACAAGAATACAGACTTCACTTTGAATCTGGTTTTGAGGAAGCCATTCAGTTTTGTTTTTCTAATTGATTTAATAGACTCTGTTTTGCATGGACTGAGGAACTGGACTTAATACACTGTAAAAAAGTGGCAAACTATATCACTGAAGTGGTTTATTGAAGTCAAACTGTGGATGATCAGTGTTTACTGGAGTTTAATAAAACTATGTAATCTTCTTGTTCCCACATGAAGTGTTTGGAGGGTGAGCTGATGAACTGTGTGTTACAGTGGAGGCTGTAGATTTGCTGCATTTCCCAACCAATGAACAGCTTAATGATAAAGAAGACTGACCACACACCTGACCACTGCAAACATAAGCATTTCACAACACTTTCATTGCACTGATGTTGTTCTACTGCTACAACAATCAGCAACTTCACACAATGACTTCACACACTTTACACACTTCACAAAGACTTCATTTCTGAAGCAGTGCAGACAAAGACCAAAGGTGTGTGTAGAGTGTCCCCAACATAACTGTAGACACCAGTGAAGATAAATGTAGTTCTGACATCATCATTACATTATGGATATTGATCAGAGAAGGTTTACCTTTAACAGTGAGACTGATGTCCCTGTGTCCACTTCCTTCAGCTTTACACCTGTACCATCCTCCATCCTCTTCAGTCAGGTGTGATATGAGCAGAGAGAGATTTCCTGGAGAGTGAGAGTTAAACAACTGCACTCTATCTCTGTACTGACCGCTCTTATTAGATATCACTTCCCAAGTACTGAGTGTCTTCCAGGTGAATGTCTCAGGTTTAGAGCTGGTGTCAGTGCAGTAACAAGGCAGCAGTACTGACTCTCCAGTGTATGCAGTAATCTCTTTTGTCCCCCCATGGTTTTCCAGTGAGCATCCTGCAGAAACACAGCAGTGAATGTTCTTCATATTTAAACACCTCTGAACGTACAGAAAAAAGGCGATTATTGATCAGGCGGTCATCATGTGACTTTCCAATTTTGTACATAATGATGTACTTGGTCACTTAAATATAATGTACATTTTAATTTTACTATAAAAAGCAATCATTCTTAAGGTAGATATTGTTCAACAAGGTGAAGAAAAAAGTGTAAATGTACGATCAATAAAACAACAGTTGTCTTAAAACAAAGTCATGGACCTTGAAGGTGTTTTAAAAATGACAATGTAACAGCATGCGTTTAGATTTTGAATCGATTCAAACAAATGACTTCAGCCTCTGTTCAGTTTTAACCTTTAAACTCCCAAATCTACAGTGAGACTGCAACATAATTCTGAAGTGAGCTTTAAATGGTGGTGTTGTGTGTTGGAGGATCAACAGTAGGAGAGAGAATGAACTTACCTTCAGCCACATGGAGCACCAACAGCAGATAAACACACACCTGCATTCTTACTGAGATCCAGAACACACTCACTACACACAGCCACAACAACACTACAGCAGTTACAGCCACAACTCCACCCTGATACTACTCTACTGTGCAGCTCTGTCCTCAAGTGTACACTTGACCTCACCTAGTCTTCACTACACTAAACTACACTACACTACACTAAACTACACTACAGTACTTTACACTAAACTACACTAAACTACACTACAGTACTTTACACTAAACTACACTAAACTAAAGCCTGTAATTCAGCAGAACTTCATCGGACTCTTCACTGATCCTTAATGACAACATAGTAAACAGGAAGTGTGCTCTTTCTAAGAAACACCAAAAACAGTGTTGCACCTGATATCAATCATGTGTTACATTCTAATTTTTCTTCTTTTTCACATCCTCCACTACGTCTCACATGTAGAAAGTGATGGTCTAAGTGCACACTTCAGTAAAAGCCTGTTTAGTGTAGGATCACCACTGCAGTAAACCTAAATGAACCAGTAAAAAAAACTTGAGAACAAGAACAAAAGCAGCAGCTCAGCGAAGAATTTACTGTAGGCTCTGAACCCACCGCGACCCTGAATTGGATAAGTGGTTACTGATAATGAATGAATGAATGAATATATATATATATAAATATATATATATATATATATATGTGTGTGTGTGTGTGTGTGTGTGTGTGCTTTTGTGTCAGGAACGTGGAGCGGACTGACTGAGGGTGGACGCATTCGCTAAAACACAATAAACGTTTATTAACGGAAAATAACAAAACAGAGACTTTTAACATAAGGAAAACAGGCTAAACTGGACACTACGAAATACACAAGGCAAACGGGACAGACAGACAACAAAGCGAAACAACTACCAAGGAAATGAAACGACGATGGGAGAAACTTCGGAGACAGACAGATAACACGACCGACTTGACATGTAACAAAAGTGAAGCAACACGACTGAGACCACGACAAAACAAAGGTGAAATGTTCGACAAACAGGACGTGAGACAAGAGGGCTTAAATACTTGACACAAATGAGACACACCTGGACAGATAACGAGGGGACAGGTTAACAAATGACAGACGAGGAGGCGGGACAAAGGCGGGACTAGAATAATAACAAACATAGCCATGTGCTAAAAGAGCACATGACCGGGGAAAACAGACATGACGAGACGAGGGCGTGACAGATGCCCCCCCCCCCCCCCCCGAACGCGCAACTCCCGGGGCGCATAAACCTAAACCCCCCAGGAGCTGGCACAGGAGAGGGCAAGGAAAAGACAGACTAAGACAAGACAAGGAACCATGGGAGACAAGACTCAGGACAGGACGGGAACAGACACAGAAGCTGGGGACACGACAGGACCGAATATCTGAGACGGGACATGGGACATGACAGGTGACTGACAAAGGGGGGCAACAAGAGACTGAACAAGAGACTGGAACGGACTGGACAGGACGGGAGTGGACACATGAGACTTGACAGGACACTGGTGTTGCACATTGGACAGAAACTGTGACAAGACAGGGGACTGAACAGGTTTGGGGACAGAAGACTGGACATGGGCAGGTGACAGGACAGGGGACTGGAGTGGAGACAAGACAGGTGACTGAACACTGGACGGATACGGGGACTGGACATGAGGCAGGACATGTGACAGGACTTGGTAGGGGAACAGGGACCAGGACGTTCAGGGGGACCGACATGAACACAGTAACAGGGACTGGGACAGAGACAAAGGCAGACACGGGTACAGGGACAAGGACAGAGACAGGAATCAGGACAGGGACAGACAGGGGAACCAATATAACAAGGGGGTGCCCAGGACTGGCAAATGTCTGTGGGGCAGTCTGAGGAACCAGCCTGGGCACAGTTCTGGGGATCGGCCCCGAAGCCCTTGGGGCCGTCCCTCGGACACGACCAGGAGCAGCCGGGGCCACAGTCACGGGTGCCGAAATTGCCGAAGCCATCGTCACTAGGTCAGGAGTGGCTGAGGGAGCCGCGCTCACGGAGACAGGAGCGGCTGAGGGAGCCACGCTCACGGAGACAGGAGCGGCTGAAGGAGCCGCGCTCACGGAGACAGGAGCAGCTGGTGCCGCCATCACGGAGACAGGAGCGGCGGGTGCCGCCATCACGGAGACAGGAGGCCCTGCAGTGACGTCCACGGAGACAGGAGGCCCTGCGATGATGTCCACGGAGACAGGGGGACCTGCGACGACGTCCACGGAGACAGGGGGACCTGCGACGACGTCCATGGAGCGGACTGACTGAGGGTGGACGCATTCGCTAAAACACAATAAACGTTTATTAATGGAAAATAACAAAACAGAGACTTTTAACATAAGGAAAACAGGCTAAACTGGACACTACGAAATACACAAGGCAAACGGGACAGACAGACAACAAAGCGAAACAACGACCAAGGAAATGAAACGACGACGGGGGAAACTTCGGAGACAGACAGATAACACGACCGACTTGACATATAGCAAAGGTGAACCAACACGACTGAGACCAAGACAAAACAAAGGTGAAATGTTTGACAAACAGGACGTGAGACAAGAGGGCTTAAATGCTTGACACAAACGAGACACACCTGGACAGATAACGAGGGGACAGGGGAACCAATATAACAGGGGGGTGCCCAGGACTGGCAAATGTCTGTGGGGCAGTCTGAGGAACCAGCCTGGGCACAGTTCTGGGGATCAGCCCTGAAGCCCTTGGGGCCGTCCCTCGGACACGACTAGGAGCGGCCGGGGCCACAGGCATGGGTGCCGAAACGGCCGAAGCCATAGTCACTAGGACAAGAGCGGCTGAGGGAGCAGCGCTCACGGAGACAGGAGCGGCTGAGGAAGCCACGCTCACGGAGACAAGAGCGGCTGAGGGAGCCGTGCTCACGGAGACAGTAGCGGCTGGTGCCGCCATCACGGAGACAGGAGCGGCGGGTGCCGCCATCATGGAGACAGGAGCGGCGGGTTCCGCCATCACGGAGACAGGAGCGGCGGGTGCCACCATCACGGAGACAGGAGGCCCTGCAGTGATGTCCACGGAGACAGGAGGCCCTGCGACGAAGTCCATGGAGACAGGGGGACCTGCGACGACGTCCACGGAGACAGGGGGACCTACAGTGACGTCCACGGAGACGGAGGTAAAACACAAGGTGGATTTGTGACACTGCACTGAGTTAAAGAAGGTCCTGGTGTTGTTACTGAACAGTGTGATTTATTATAACTCTGTCCTTAATGAAGAGCTTAATGTCCAGTTCCTGCTTTTACCATCCCACCTTTCTCTCTCTACAGGCCTCACACCTACAACTACCCCAACTATAACTACAACTGCCCCAACTACCACTAAAAATGCCCCAACTACAACTACAACTGCCCCAACTACAAATACTTCATCTACTGCAGCATCTAGTCACCCACATCATCTGTAAAACATCTGGACAGAACCCATATGTATATTATATTTGTTGATATTGTCTGATATTGAAGTCTGCAAATTCCAGCTTTTGATCAGCAAATTTTGTACCTCTGAGATACATCTTGTTAAAATACATTCATAAATGCAGGAATTGTTTCTGAGCAGCATTGATTCAACCCCTAAGTAGTGAGACCATGAATCCTGGCTCATGATTGCATGCAAAAGCTCATGCCTTGAATTTGTAAAACAATGTGAATAGTGAACTCGCTCTAAATCGGCCCAAAAGAAAACGGGCAATGGTGTGTTTTCCCTTTAGTGTCTGAACTGAAGTGGGTCAAGTTACACCAAACCAGTCAACCCAACCTAGGGGGAGGTGTTAAGCAAACTAGAGGTCTGCATTCCAGGAGGAAACATGAGATGTTGCGCCGCTGAAACCCCTGTTCCCCAATCCGTGTCATTCCCGCTTAAAGTGAGGCGGCCTATACGGTAAACGTGTGGGTCTCTAGGTGACGCTATGGTGAAGGAGTTGACTGCTAAGCTGTTGGTAGTGGGATGTTAAGAGAGCAGTCTCCCACAGCAGTTTACTTTGGACTCTATGGAGCTCCGTAGGCTGTGAATGAAAAATTATACATTTTGAATTCCACCTTTAAAAACAATTGCACCTTATGTCCACATTTAAAAATGACCACTGTAAATAAAGGTTAAAATGTTGAAAAAACAGCCAGTATATTTTGAACAAGGTATTCCAAAAACATTCCACCTTAAGAAACCCTGGATAATTAAAACGTCCCCCTTAAAAATGACCTTTAAAGTGTTAGAGACTGCCTATGTATTTCTGTGTCCTTCACACCTCTCCCCCTCAGTATCTGACTCTGCTCCTCCCCCTCTCTCTCTCTCTCACACTCGCGCTCACAGAACTAAACTCACAATTCAATTAATTTCGACCAGGGAGGGGGGACCCTCCAAAAAATCACCCGTAGCTCAAAAACTTTTCAGGTCCAAAAATGTATGAAACATACATAACTAGAAAAGTCTGGCGCTCGAGATGGTGTAAAAAGCTTTGCACTTTGAGCAAGAATTGATGGTGTAATGGCGAGTTAAAAACAGGCAAAATTTGGAAAATCTGTGTGCACTCTTAAAATACATTGAGCTCTATAGGAGCTGAAACCCTCCCAAGTTTCGAACAAATATGGCAAATTGTTTGGCTGAAAAGTGAAAAAATGGTTTTCGGGCAGAGAAGCTAGAGTGTGGTGACATCACCCACTCTAACTGCCACCCATTGAAATGAATGGAGGGATTTTGAAGGAGGGATAGAAAGGGAAGGATGAGTGCAAGAGGTCAGAAAACAGAAATGACGGGTCCCGGTACGCCCGGGTCCGACTGTCTGAAATCTCGTGTCCATAGCTTGAAAATTGACCAAGTTAGAGCACTTTGAAATTTAATTCCATAGAAATGACTGGGGAAAAACGGAGTGAAAAATGAGTGTAGCAGGCAAACGAGTGCAGGTATCGGAAAGCTGTATACAAGCCCACATCGACGCTATAAGATGCATGATTTCGGGGCATTTTGCGGGGTAGAAACACACCTTATATAATCAGCTTTGTAAGTCTTGAATGTCTGAATGCTTCTGTGAGCTCCGTATACCGTTAGAAAGCGCAGATCCTACCGTTTCTAAAAATAGCACTCTCATCGTGGTGCTGTGAAGCCTCTGGGAGTAATCCAGTGTGAAATATGTTGTTACCTTTTGCTGTGTTGTGAAGACAGGTGATGGAAAAGAATCTCCGCAGACACGGTTAAAAGTGTAAATACATCTTTATTTACCAAAACAGTGTCTTACGGGTTCTTAAGGATCCCGTGAGAGTAGTGTTCAATTGAGCGCTCCGATTCTCTCTCCCTGTCCCAGGTCTATGATCTCTCCCTATATCCTTCTCTCACCTCTCCAAATAAGGCAAACATAGAGAATAGTTTACATTAGCGTGTTCTAAAGGGAGGGTGTAAAATTGATAGTTTCCTGCCTCTGACAGCTCATCCTAAACATCCCTCTCTGTAGCGCACATACATAGAGCATATGGCTGAACACACTGAACATTTCTTAATACTGTCTTATGAGGCTGTCTGATAAATATACCTCATAATTTCCTCCCTTTGAGACTGTTAAAGTCTCGTAAAAATTTAAGCAACCCATACATGTAAATGTCATAACAAATAAGTGATACCTTCCTACACACAATTTTAACATCACTTGCATTATGATGTAACAAAATTTCATGGAGTGTGAGGGCGAAAAAACCTGTCTGGCAGCAATCTTTCTTGAAAATCCTTCAAACATTTTAGACAGGAAAAATTCCCTCAACGATCCCTCTGCCCAGGCGATCACAAAAGAAAATTGTACTCCAATCCAATTAAATTTATTCTATATGTGTAGGGATTTGACTTAAGTAAATGTATATAAAAATCTCAGAAAATAAAATCAATCCAATGTCCAAATTCAGGCTGGTCGACCCATCGGACCTTCCAGTGGACCTGTCCCTACCTGACATACCCCTTGGCCCTAACATCGATAAAACAAACAAAAAACTCTGAGATTTCAATACACTTACACAGATTACATTTCATCAGTCTATAAATCTTCATAATACACAGTTGTTACAATTTTTAATATCACTCATATAATGGTTTATCACTATCAAAGATTACTAATAATAAACAATTCAATAGAAACATATGACATAATATTGTCTTTTCAGCAATTTTGTCTTCTGATGTGATGTTGATGACATATTGAGCTTCAGCAAGTCTTCACCATTCTGTTTCAAAGTCCTTCTGTTTTATTGTCCTCTTTTGAGATTTTGGATCCCTGTAGCATTTCAGGAATCTCGAACAACCATCCTCCCTTACAGTGATCTTCCCCCCTTTTTCTTTCTGGAAGAAATAAACAACAGCCAGTATCTTTTGCAAAAATGACATATGCAAATAAACATCAAATAAAACTTAATAATAGTGATACTAATAGATTAATACTTTTGATAAGCTACAGTTTATACTTCATCCTACAATCTTTATAATTGATTACTAAATAATAAACCTAACAAAATAAAAGATAATATCATAAGTGAATGGAAAAACATATAATAGTGGATATTCAAAATGGATATCTTTCTACCAGGTTGTTTTCCAACATTTCCTCCTCATGTTTGTCTGAGTCGGTTCTACTTAATAATGGCATCTGTACTTGATTTCCAGGCATTACAACTCCAACCCATTTCAAAATCATAGCTTTTGCACAAGTTAACAACAGTGTACAAAAACAAAACATTATACACACTGATAAAAGAGCTGCTCCAAAAACTTGAGCCAACATTGCTCCTAGTGGTCCTAATTTCTCCAATAACCAAGCATTCACAGACCATCCAGCTCCTTTTGATGGACCAAACGCCTCCCTTATATGCTTCAATGCTTCTATAACACTAGTCATATTATCAGAATTATCCGGAATCAAAGTATAACAGGCATCCCCTGTCAGATTCAAAGCTACACATAACCCCCCTTGCTTAGCTAAAATGTAATCCAGAGCCATGTCATGTTTCAACAAAGTTAATCTGTGACTTTTTTGAGTATTTGACAAATACTGAAACCCTCTTATTGTTTCATTAGCAAACCCTTGTAAAGTGTACGTAATATTATCTATATGATCTGCTAAAAATGTCACACCATACCATGGGAATAATCCTATACCCCATTTTTCTCCTATACTGATTCTCCAATGATATGCTTCCAAGTTATGAAACTGAGCCATTTCCCTTTTCTTTCTTCTCACAGAATTACCTTCAGAATTCCCTTCATCAGTTGCTTCAACTTTTTGGAGAGTATAAACCTCATAAGGAAGCTTTAATGTTGCCATATAACAACAGCCTGTCCACCCATATGGTAGAAATATGTATGCTTTATCTCCACAAACCCACCAAATATCCTTAAAATTTCCTATAGTCACATTTACAGGCAAAATGTCATACTGCACCATTAATGTTCTACTCTGTTTGCTATCTGGTGTATGAAAATTCACTTTAAACAAAACGTCCTTAGGTTTAGGCTCTTTAAAATTCATCTTATAACGAGCACAATCAGATATTCCCATAAACATCCCCTGTCCATTGTGAGTATCATTGGAACAAAAACAGTCTTTAGTCTCCACAGATTTTACTTCCATCGCATCAGGCCGTGCTGTCATTATATTTTCATGCCGATTAAGGAAATTCACATATGGCAACTTCATCAACCAAGTACAATTTAATCTAGGTCTAAACAAATGCACTGATAAAGCCATTATTATATCTTCTTCAGAGTTTTGCTGATATATTAACCACGATAAAGCATAAGATTGACACATAGCATGCAGTGGTTCTGGTATTGTCTCTAAAATTGATGGCCATGTGCTTGGTGATGGAACTTTCACCACACATGGACCAGTCAACATCGTACTCATTCTTACGGAATGGGTTATTTGCTGAAACCATAAATTTCTAGATGCCCATGGGTATGTGATTTGTAACACTGAAGAATCAAATCCATATGCTTTCCATTTTGCTTCTCTTTTCTGTAATGCATGGTAACGGTCAGTCATTTCTTCAGATGTCCAGTCAGAATCAAAAAACTCTCTCTGCCCTTCTAAAGTTATTTTCTCAGTGGTTACTAAACCCTTTGAATCCATGCCTTCCATTGGGTTTCTAGCTTCAAAAGTCACTTGACTGATATTCACTTCATGCTCCATATTTAACTCTGGACCCTGTGTTATGTTTACTTCCTTCTGCAATGGAAAGGACATTAGTTCTGGAGTCTGGGTTACTTTTACAACATTATGTGATCTTGTTATTTTTCCATTTTCAACAGTTGTGCTAGATTCAGATGTACGCGAAGCAGAAGTCATCATTGGCAGTGTAGTGCTATTCATCTCCTTTAATGGCATATCTAAAGTAGTAATCCGATTAGTTACATTATTTCCTTTACTTATTTCTGGAGCTAAAGTAATTGGCTTAATTTGTTCTTTAGTAACCTTTAAAGTCATTGCCATAGTGGTTTGGTCCTGAACTCTTTTAATAGATGTAAAAACTTCAATAGGACTCTGGTCCTTTATCATCACTATCACTGTACGAGTTATGTACCCTTCTCTCCACACATTTTGAAATGGCACAAACTTAAGCTCTGGTTCCAAATAAGTACAAGTGTATTCCCCTTGATCTTCCCATGTAACATTACGTAAAAGAATTGAACAATCATCTCTAACTCTGAACCACCTAAAGGCATTAAACAAAAGATACTTTCTCTGGTCATGAGGCAAATGATCAACTTCAGGTCCTGTTAACACCACTTTTTCACCACGACTATTTTTCCACTCAGGAGGACTATTACCCCCTGTATTAAATCTTCCACATTTACAGGGAAGATGAACTGCTTTACCTAATTTAGCTTTAACCACTGTCTTGAAAGGTGATGACGTTGTTGAAATTATCAAAGGCACTAGTGTAGTTAGATGTGATCCATTTACCCCCTCACTAACTTTCGACACTGAAAAACTAAAGTTCTTTAAAGTTTCATTCTCTTTAGTTCTCATACCGTTTAGGTCTAACCTTTTTCCGAACTGGTCTTGGACTCTTTTCTTGATCCAAGTCTCTGAACTGTTTTGAAATGGAATTACTGCTTTCTGAAATAGGACCTGCTGTTTCTGGGACATATTGAAATTCAATTTCTCCAAACCTTTTGTCTCGTTTACAATCTGCTGTGTCATGTCTGGCATCGTCAGTAATATACACAGAGTCATCAGCATCATCCAAACCAGGGACAATCTCCTCTTCAGGAGATCTACTCTGATTTGTTTCTTGCATGTTATTTTCAACCTCTTTGCAAAATTAATTTCACCGTTTTATCCACAAACTCTTTCCCATTATCGGAGGATATTCGATCTGGAAGTCCCCACCTGCTTATGACTTCTCTACACAAAAACTTGGCAACCGTTTGTGCATCCTTACACTTAGTTTATGACCTGTTTTCTCACCTGGTGCACTAAGAATATCATCCATGTATTGAATGACAGTACTTTTTAACTTCTGATCTACCCCAACTAAATCATCTTTCAATACTTTATTGAAAATGTGAGGACTATGTTTATATCCCTGTGGTAATCTCTTATACTCATAGAATTGTCCCTTGTAAGTAAACCCAAATAAACCCTGACTTTCTACACTTAGTGGAACACTAAAAAATGCACCACATAAATCTAATACTGTGAAATACTTTGCATCCGGAGGAATTTGGGCTAACAAAACATGTGGATCTGGCACTTCTGCTGGAAAGTCTGCTACTACTTCATTTACTGCTCTCAAATCATGTACTAAACGATAAGAGTTATCTGGCTTCTTCACAGGCAACAAAGGTGTATTACTCTGCGGATTCTGTGTTATCTTCAGAACATCTGCCTTCACAAGACCTTCAATTTGTGGTTTGATCCCTTTGATTGCTTCTTCATTCAAAGGATACTGAGGCTTCCACGGAGGTTTTGTTCCTGGTCGGAGTTCAACTTTCACTGGTTGAGCTGACTTTACAAATCCAATGTCAGTGCTATGTTGTGACCATAAACATTTTGGAACATATCGCAGCATTTCCTCTTTCAAAGAGTTTGAATCCATCTTCTCATTGTAAAGTGATTCATGTGTCATCCTGATGACTTGTGGCTGTCCTTGTCCTTGAGCAGTAATCATAATCTTAATAAATCGCTGATCTTCACTCCTCCAGATGGAAAGATTCTCTTTAAGCGGTTTAAAGACAACTTCTTCTGCTTCTGCCATCATTTCACCTATTTCTTTCTGCTCACAATCTTCAGACACCAGCAAAGTCACATGTGGTACACTTTTTCCCATCTCAAATTCTTTATGCAAGTAATCATTTTTGTCTATCTTCATAGCAGCTCCTTGTGGTCCCAAAATTATGCAACATGAACGTAATTCAACTTGCTTTGGTTGATGACTCAGCCATTGTTCTCCATCTGATTGTTCAGCATCCTTAAAGTATTTCAGTGTACAATGAAATGGATACTCTGGAGTCTTTGCATCAGGCATGTTTGCTACAATAAACTTCTCCCACAAGAATCCCAAGAATTCTTCGCTAAGATTTCCAATCCAAAATACTGAAGAAGCTTCAGTCTCTGTTTTCATCATCAGTTGATCAATCATTTCACTCGGCACTTCCACCAGGCAGCCGTCTGGTGTGCATTTTATTGTACAGTTCAGTTTGCACAAAGCATCTCTTCCCAAAAGTGCAATAGGTGTATGTTCTGATACCAGTATGGGTATTGTAGTCTTCAGATGTTTATAGCAGAGCTCAATTGGTTCTGTGAGAGGAATCAGCTGTTTTACTCCCTCAAACCCGATTGTCCGAATCATCTGACCAGACCTGGGGAGGTGTATAGCATCTTCAGGCCGAATACAGGTGAAAGCAGCTCCACTATCTGCCATCATTGTCAATGGTCGATTATTTATTTTCACCTCTATTGTTGGATCTCTCTCCGGCCCTATTGCTACCAGCTGACACCTCCCACACGAGTTCTCCGGGCATCCCTAGAATCCTGGTTCCGGGCCCCTATAAGGGTTCACAGGTCCCTTGATTGACCTTGGTTGTCCTCTGAATCCTCCTCTAAAGTATCCCCTGAAGTTTCCTCCTGGCCGGTTGCATTCACGAGCAAAATGACCAAACTGTCCACAATTATAGCACACTTCAGGAGGCTGCTGAAAGTTCAGACTGAATCTTCCTGGTCTTCCTCTTCCTAGATTTCCTTGACTTCTTCCTCTCCATGTCTGCACCTGACCAAACACTGGCTGTGGCCAGGGAGTCACTGGAGCAACTGATGCTGACTGGCTCACTTGAGGTTGAGTCTGATCCAGATGCGGTCCTGGCTGATTAGGAGGCTGACTTTGTATGACTACAGCTTGTTTCTTTTCTTTTTTCTTGTTGTCCACCAGTTGTATTTGGTTCAGCTTTCTGAGGGTCTCCTCATCCTGTATTTTCTGATCATGTTCCTTCTTTCTATATAGCTCCACTTGATGGGCTATATGATCTGTATAGACACTCTTTGCCATGCTTCCAAGACCCACTACTTCTGCCAGTTTACTTCTCACTGGTAAGGGTAGTCCTTTCTGTAATTTGGCTCGCAAAATTGACTGTTCCATCTGATTTAAATCTGGATCATTTCCTGTGACATTTCTCCATAGCTGATGGACTCTTGACACATAGGCTCTCGGGTTCTCATCTTCTCCCAAAGGCTCAATCAGGATATTGTCAGGATGCACATTGGTTGGAAATGAATCTTTCAATGCTCTCCACATTTGACCTCTGATTGCAGCAAACAGCTCTGGATCATTAACAGCAGTTCTTACATATCGTTCTAGGCCCGCTTTCTGTAGAATTTCTTCCATGGCTGGAACTCCCAGGAGATTTGCTAAAAGTCTCTTTATGTCACCTATTGCTGGCTGCGTTCCCACCAGAAGCTCTTCTAATTTTGAAATCCAAGGATGTGCTCCTTCTTGCAAAGTAGGCAACTTTTCCATGATATCTGACATATCTGTATTTTGCCAAGGCTTGTATTCCAAATTCCGTCCTCGGACTATCACTGGACATATCTTTTCAAGTGATTTCCCTTTCCTTGGACGCAGAGTGTATTGTCTTTCAGATTTTTTAGTGTCTTCATTTTTCAGATCCTCCTCATATGTCTGCAACTCTTTCAGTTGTGTCTCCAGTGAGCTAGAAGCATTATCTAAGTTCAATAAACATTGGTCTATACTTTTTTCTACTTCTCTCAAAGCTCTTCGTCTGTCTTCTCCTTTTGTGCTGGATGTTTCAGGAAATAGTCCTCTTTCAGAGAAAGATCCCTTACTCTTCCATCCATCATCACTTTCTTCATTCTCTGTTTCATCAGAACTTCCATCTTTTGAGTCCTCTTTCCTTCTACTCACATCTCCTCTTTTTTCTGCTTTAGCTAGCATTCGTCTGATGGCTGGGTCGTATCCACCCATGGTCTCCTCCTGGTCACTCAGATCCTCATCTCCAATGGTCCTCCTTCTCATTCTCAGTTCACCTCTAGTCTGCAGACGTCGAGTTTTCTTCTTGCTTTTGGAACTCGGATACAGTTTTATCGTTGTCTCTGCTTGTCCTGTTTCAATGATGCATTCATCTTCATCTTCAATGTGATAATTTCCTCCTTGACTAATCACTGGAAGCTGAGGATAGGCTTTTTCACTTTTCACTTCCTTCTCATAAGGTGGTGGTGTCTTAACTGAGTCCACATGTGAAAAAGACACATTAACTTCGGCCATCTGTCTTTCGGTTTTTTTCGTAAGTTGGTTAATCACGTCTACACTTTTCTCCCTCTTGTCCTTCGCTGCCTTCATCAGTTTCTGACTCTCTTGTTCAAATAACTGGAGAATGCCAAGCTCTATTTCTCTTTTTTCCTTTCGCTTTTCTCCTTGACGCCCTTTCTTCTGTCCTGCTTTATATGTTGATACAAGTACCTCTATTGTTTTAATTACATCTGGGTTAAGTGTCCCCTCTACCGGCCATGGTTGGTCTATGTCAGGCCATCGCTTATAAAATTTTTCTGATATTCTTGCAATGCCTTTTATTAGAGGATTATTTTTCTTAACTATATCAACAGGAGTAACCCCTTTTGAAACATTAGTGCCCATTTTTAGCATAATAATGACTAAATATGTTCCCAACTTACACTTATTAATTATTTCTCTCCCCTTTTTCCTCTGTTTATATGCCACTATATTACCACAATCAATAAAAATTAATCCCCAATTGAATTTGCCAACTTCAGAGAAATCAAACCTTAATATGCAATACAATTCACACCACTAAATCCCCTTTACTAAGTGATATAACTACTAAGTGCACCATAAACCTAGATTTATTAAACATTCAGTAACTATCTTGTAATTAAAGAATATACAAACTTATATAAGACTCAACAAGCACTTCTAAATATGATTACCACTAAATATTTGCAACCCCATACACTTATAGCAAAGCTTAGATCAGAAATCCCTTTTCAAATAATAATTTTTCTTCATTAACCACGTTGTTAATTCTTTATAATCAAATTATTATCTTAAAAATGAACAACCTGTTGCCAAACTTTCTTTGAAGAAGTCTATGTCATGTACTGTAGCACAAATAATGAACTAAATGCAAATAGATAAACAAATCAATGAATTTCCAATTATTACTTTTTAATAATGAGACCTATTAATGATTTAATCTAAATGTATCAATGCACGTGTTTGTGAAAGAAGTTTGTGGATAAAACGACTAGCCTTTGTGCAGTCTGCTCTGTTCTGGGCAAATTTGACCCCCCTTTTTCTCCTCCTGGTCTTCTCACCGTCTCCTTTAAAATTTGAGAACTCACACACACACACCCCACAGGATAAAAAGACAAATAGAAATTTAATACATTCAGCTTACTTCTTAGTAATTAAACATTCAATATGCTTATTTGTATTTTATATATCAACATTTAGTTCATTCATAACATTTTTACCCTTCATTCAATATTGTAAACACCTCCAACAACTCTTCATTGGCTTGAAGCCCAAGCGACCTTAATCTCAACCCCCCTAAAAAGGTCTAAAGTGATTGATGGCAATAAGTTCATCCTTAATGCAGCTTCCTTTAACATCTGGTTCGGCTTAACCAGTTTAACATAAACATTTCACATACTATTCTATGACCACATGATAGTAAATTTCCAACCCTGCATCTTGGTTCTTCAATCTTATATACTAAGATAAGATTAATGTACTATGTTGTACTCTTCACATATAAACATCGCAGTGGTATGTTTAAACCCCAGAAAGCACCAATGTCAAACACTCAGAGTTTTCCAATTTTCACACATTTGGCAGTATTTTTCAATTATCAGTTGGCAGCTAAAAATTATTATTTTTCTCATATAAAGTAACAGTGCTTCACAGAGATCTCAACACCATAGACTATAAAATTCAACCCCTTTTTTCTGAGCAACTGAAATAACACCATTCCAACACACTTTATTAATTCAACTCTAATTTCCATCTTGTAGCAGCTCTCTCCATATAAGGCCATTCCTCAGTTCCACTGGCCTAAAACAATTACCCCATTCAATGTATCTCAATTTCATCAAACTATTGCATTCAAAGAGAACACAAACAAATAACTGCTCCCCCAATTCACTCTCACACACTATGTTAAATTAATCCTCTTTTCCCTTTTATTTTAGATCATAAGCACAACACAAGCACCACACCCATAAAAAAAAATTCAGTTCAAACGCACCCACTCTCAGGAGCTCCAAACCCCTGCACAGCACTATACATCAATATTTTCTAATTTGCCCAATAACTATTAGTTTCTATTTAAATCAAATCAACGTGGCTTTTATCAGTACGTCACAAATCAAAGTCCTGCCATTTCTCTCTTTTTCAAAAGTGAATTTTAGGCCTTACACACTTGCAGAAAGAGACCCCCCTTGCAAAGCATAAGATTTCAAAAATTCAATAAAATGAGAGGAACCAGACCCATGAACACTTTTTTTTTTTTCAATAAAAGCCATCAAATGGAGATTTCAAAAAAATTTTCACCTTTCCCCAATAACAATTTTCCCTTTAATTCCCATGATTAAACCTTACAGTTTCCCCAATGTACCATATTAATTACTCAGCTTTACACCTTGCTCTCCTTTCTCCTATTCTCAGCATCTAAAAACGTCTTTCTGGAGCTCATTGTCTATATTTTCTTAATGTATAGTCTCCAAGAAAGCTCATAAAAACGTCTCTCTGGAGCTCATTTTCTACTGTTTTTCTTAATTTACTGTCTCCCAGAAAGCTCATTTATTTTTACTTTATATATTTTTACTTTAAAAACGTCTTCCGTTCAGGCTCATTGTCATAAATAAACAAACCCCTCATTTTATTGAGGTTCATTTTCATTTAAATAACTGTCCTTGAACGAAGCTCATAATTTTTACCATTACAAATTTCTTTCCCTATTAATTTCTAAATCTCTCATTTATCACATTTCCCCCTGTCTCTAAAAAAAAAAAAAAAACACCCACAGAAAATTCATGGCTTTTTTACAGCGCAAGGGAGAAACTAGTTCTCCCCCACACACACTCAATATGGGGGTTGATCAATCCCCCTTTTTCTCCCAAAAAAATTCTTTCAGCTGACACACACATACATAGTTACAGACTAAGGGACAACGTTGAAAAGGGAAAAGGGAGGGGGTGAGGCACACACACACATACACAGCAAGACACTCCTTTTTTCTTAACTCACTAGGCACACACACATAATCCAACATCCTCCAAACAGCGCTTACACACACTCATCATTTTCAACACAATTTCTCATAGTCGACCCATTCACACATTAACAGCATGCTTTTTATTGCCGCCCTTACCTTATTTCCTTATTTCTTATTCCTTATTTTTAATTTATGATACCTTAGGAGGTGTAATAATTAAAAAAGAGGCAGCATCAATACAGTGTTCGTCAACAGTGTTTCGAGTGGGCACCCCTAATTAAATCTCTGCATCACACCTCCAGTTTCTCATCAAACTGACCCAAAAAATCACCTAGTGAATTTTTCAGGATTTGCGGCCGGGCTAATCCCGCCTCCACGAGGGCTTAATTCCGAAATATGCGGCTTCCTTTCTTTATTTAACTCTCTTTTCCTCTATTTTCCATATATTTCTCTTCGTTATCCTTAAAACCTTAAATTCCATTTAACCTTAAATAAATTTTAACAAAATGCCACTGGGCCCAGGGCTTCTCACTATTTCAATATCATCCAATTCCAAAATACTCAAAGCTTACTTTCACGCAATGACTGTGATTCATGTCTTACAGTTTCAAGCAAAAATAGGGCCCTGTTTACCCAAACGTGCATGTCATCATCAGCTCACCTTATCGTTACTAATTAAGCTATTCTACACTTATACTTCCTTTCCTTTTCTTTTTCCTTTTTACTCTTTTTTTCATTATTCCCTTTATTTCCTTTCTTTATTACAATGACTATAGTTAAAAATTTAGAACGGAGAATCTTTATCCAACACCATTTCCAACACAACACTGCATACACTAATGAGTCTATCTCGGTGCAACTCCTTCTGCATCAGACAGCCCAAACACCCAACCAGCGCTCAAATTTGTGAAAATCTCACCTTCTATTTGCCGGCTTTTAAGCGGTAGGTCGAATGCAGGGGTCATCCCAAGCAGAGAGGTCACAGCTCACATCCCATCCTCGTCGCCACCTTATGTTGTTACCTTTTGCTGTGTTGTGAAGACAGGTGATGGAAAAGAATCTCTGCAGACACGGTTAAAAGTGTAAATACATCTTTATTTACCAAAACAGTGTCTTACGGGTTCTTAAGGATCCCGTGAGAGTAGTGTTCAATTGAGCGCTCCGATTCTCTCTCCCTGTCCCAGGTCTATGATCTCTCCCTATATCCTTCTCTCACCTCTCCAAATAAGGCAAACATAGAGAATAGTTTACATTAGCGTGTTCTAAAGGGAGGGTGTAAAATTGATAGTTTCCTGCCTCTGACAGCTCATCCTAAACATCCCTCTCTGTAGCGCACATACATAGAGCATATGGCTGAACACACTGAACATTTCTTAATACTGTCTTATGAGGCTGTCTGATAAATATACCTCAAAAACCACCTAAAAATCAAGGCGCTCCTTCAAAACACACCTTATATAATCAGCTTTGTAAGTCTTGAATGTCTGAATGCTTCTGTGAGCTCCATATACCGTTAGAAAGCGCAGATCCTACTGTTTCTAAAAATAGCGCTCTCATCGCGGTGCTGTGAAGCCTCTGGGAGTAATCCAGTGTGAAAAACCACCTAAAAATCAAGGCGCTCCTTCAAAATTTCTGTCTTATGTCCTTGTCATGAAAGACTAATGATAGGCGCTAAAATCATAAAAAAAACCGCTGAAAAAGGGACAAGAAAGATGCTGTTTACTTTCAGTTTCGTTTTGACTCACATAACGTCAACCCACGCTGTCTCTGGGCAGAAAAATATGAGTCATCAGCAAAAACATATTCCTATTATTGATTTATAGTTTTTCAAGGTTTTTTTTAGGTTTCACATCAAATAACACTGCATTAGATCAACAAATATAAACTAAAAAGCTTAAATAATTATGTATTGTGTGTTTTCTAAATAAACAAGTATTATTTCATCATTTTTTAAAAAGATTATAATAATAATAATAATTGTAAATATTATCAGCATCTGAGAAAACTGCCAAAGTACTAAAATGTTTTTTTTTTTTTTGGGATATTGTCCATATTTGCCCTGAACTAAATTCCTGAAAATCTGGGCCTGCTGTGACTGTCAGAACTTTATCAGTCAAACATCCCAGAGCTTAGAATATCAAGAAAAATATGTCCGTCTGATGCTAAAAATTTATTTTGTCACAGTAATATGACATGTAATAAATTAGCATCAAAAATGCTTATGTTTTCAACTAAAATGCAGCTCACACTAACAATCTGTGTGAAGATATCCGATGTGGGAATATGATTTCAAGGCTGTACATTGAGAAATATGAAAAAAAAAGCAGGCGCTAGGTAAAATTTTTGGTCAAAACATGACAAATTTATAGAAAAATTGATTTATCGGTCAGCATGAAAACCTCAAGTGATTACATATTTGAGTAGCTAAGGTTCTTTAGAAAATAAAACAACATAGCCATATTCAATATGTCACATAATTACTGTTTAAATGCAACTGAAAGAGGCACTGACAAATAAACGGAATAGCAAAATAGCTATATATATAGGGTCCATAAAGACGTCTTTATAAAAAGAGATCACTGACCAGTCCAGACTCCAATCTACTGTTCTTCACTTTAAACACACTGACAGATACACTGCTACACGTCAAGGAGTTCATTTCAGTTCCATTCTAGCGTCTCTTTAGCAGAATCTGAAGCTCTAACTGGACTGTGGTGGACAGTGGACAGTAGGAGAAGAGATGAACTTACCTTCAGCCACATGGAGGACAAGCAGAAGATAAAAACACAGCTGCATTGTGTCTGAGATCTACAACACCGTCACTACACACAGCAACAACAACACTCCTGAAGATCCACCTCCTCACAAACTACACAACTGAACACCAACACACTCCAGTGTCCTCAACTCCACAACATTCCCCACACTATCAGCACTAAACTAAAGCCTGAGCGCTTTACTGGACTCTTCCACAACGTCAGAGAGGAACTGTGTTCTCTCTCTCTCTCTCTCTCTCTCTCTCTCTCTCTATCTCACGCTCACACACACACAGCAAAGTTATGGTATTGCACAATGTGGTGTTGTATACTATTTCCTCTTGAAAAATGTTTGAAAGCAGTCATTCACACTGTTCAGTTTTAACCCTTAAACTCCCAAATCTACAGTGAGACTGGAACATAATTCTGAAGTGAGCTTTAAATGGTGGTGTTGTTTGTTGCAGAATCTACACTAGGAGAGAGAATGAACATGGAGCACCAACAGCAGATAAACACACACCTGCATTCTTACTGAGATCCAGAACACACTCACTACACACAGCCACAACAACACTACAGCAGTTACAGTCACAACTCCACCCTGATACTACTCTACTACTGTAGCTGTGCAGCTCTGTCCTCAAGTGTACACTCGACCTCACCCAGTCTACACTACACTACACTACACTAATCAACACTACACTACACTATACTATACTACACTACACATTACTACACTACACTAAACTACACAAAACTAAAATAAACTAAATTAGACTCAAGCCTAGAGCTCTGTAACTTTTGAAAGAAGTACACTGTTCACTGCTTCCCAATGAGAGCACAGTAAGAGGAACTGAGTTCTGATTAGCTCATCCCTCCCTCTCTCCGTTACTTTCGCATACCAAATATAGTGATGGGGTTGGATTGCATGCAAACACTTGCTGCATTGTCTTTCTTCTATTTCATCACATCCTCCACAATGTCTCCACTCTCTCAGAAGAACCTCACTGGACTCTTCACTGCTCTCTATCTTTTTCACTCACGCTCTCACACTGTGTTCGTCACACATTAAATTCAGGTAAATGAGTCCTTCCTTCAGTAAACACACTGTTACTAAGTAAAATAAACAGTGCTCTTACAGTAAAGGCACCAAGGGCAACTTCAGAACAAGAAAAAAGCAGAAGGTCAGAGACGAACTGAAGCACTGACTGTGGAAACGTCTGGAAACACTCCTCAGAATAACATCATCCAGCTGCTTTAAGGAGACCTCAGAGTGGACACAAGTTCACAGGATCAGTCATGGGTTGGTTAAAAAATATAAAAATGACCAAATAAAAGGAGACAGAACAAGACGGTGGGAATATTTACATGTTTTATTTACTGAGATAGTGGCGGCACGGTGGCGCAGCAGGTAGGTGTCGCAGTCACACAGCTCCAGGGGCCTGGAGGTTGTGGGTTTGATTCCCGCTCCGGGTGACTGTCTGTGAGGAGTTGGTGTGTTCTCCCCGTGTCCGCGTGGGTTTCCTCCGGGTGCTCCGGTTTCCTCCCACAGTCCAAAAACACACGTTGCAGGTGGATTGGTGACTCGAAAGTGTCCGTAGGTGTGAGTGTGTGAGTGAATGTGTCTGTGTTGCCCTGTGAAGGACTGGCGTCCCCTCCAGGGTGTATTCCCGCCTTGCGCCCGATGATTCCAGGTAGGCTCTGGACCCCCCGTGACCCTAATTTGGATAAGCGGTTACAGATAATGGATGGATGGATTTACTGAGATCCTATGAAAACAGTCATAATCAATAGAAAACAGAGCAGTTAAGAGACATGCTAATAACCGTGGCCTCCACACTGCATTAATCCAATCAGACCCAAGCCAATTAGACCTCATCAGATTCTGGTTGTTCATTGTTGATTTGTGACTTTGATACAAACACACAGATTTTTCTCCCTGCTCTCAGTCCACACTCAGTGCACAGAGCTGAGCTGATAGTTTCCCTGCTCCAGTTTGATCCAGGTGTGGATTTATTAGAGTCACATTATAAAATGAACCAATGACCCAACTCCACCTGCGTCACTGGGAGTGGAGAGTTCCACAGCTGCAGCATCCACACGGGAATCCTCTAAGCGTCAAAACCTGTAAGAAGTCTGGGGCTGGGGCGAGGCTGCCTGCTAAGCCACCCCCAGTCACAGAGACACTCTTAATTAGAGGCAATTAGTTCCACCTGGGTTACTCCTACTTAAGGGAAACCAACACACACCTCAGTACTCAGTCTTTGATTTCTCTTTTCAGAGTGCCACACAAGCCTGGCTGGTAAATTGGTAAAGACTCTTGAGCTTTCTCCTGGGTCTCAATTTCTCTCTTTCATCTGGTTCTCCACCAGCGCTTTCCCTCTTGAGTTTTCTGAGGGTTTCTCTGGTTTCCCTTGGGATTCAGTATTTTCCTGACATTACCATTTTTGGTATAAATAAATAGAAATACAACGTGTTTTCCCCCTCTTATTCTTTGCCAGTGACGATGTTATATCTTTAAATTATTTTGTCTCTTCTTGTCCCCTTTGTTTTGGGAAACTCTTTCTTGCATTTAGTTTTCTTTTGCTCAGTAATTTTGAGCTGATCAGTTTTCCCCCTGATATCTTAAGATTTCCTCTCTCTTGTTTCACTCTTCCTGGCACTCTTCACATCAAGAGTTGTTGTTTGTTTGTCTCTGCACTTGAGTCTTATTTCTCTAGTGCTCTGGTGGATTGTGCTGTTTGCTCTAGTCTCCGAAACTGAGGCTTTGGGGTTCAAATCCACCCTTGGTTGAGCTGCCACATTACAACTCCAAATCCCTGATTTCTAAAGGACCAGAGACTGGTGATCTGGACCGCTCCTTGTCTCCAACTTCACCACACACACCACACTCACAGAGCAAGTAGACCCTGGTCTGGAACAAAGCGCCAGTGTTAAAACACCCTCAGAGAGAATCAGGCCCCATCTCTAACCACAATGTGGCCTTGTCATTATGACAACAGAGAGGAAGCAGAGGGACCAAGATCTCTAACCATCTACAAACTGACTACAACACACCCCAGACCACATCATCATCACCTCTGTACACTGCTGCAGAGGCCCAACAGAGTGTGTGTGTGTGAAGTGGTGGGGAGGGGCAAATGCATGTTAAAGCAGGATATGCATTTATTGTAAAGGGACATTGTAAAAGACAACAGAAGTTTGTCTGAATTCTAAGAAAATTGAATCATGTTGGCTTTTATTTACTGGTTGTAAGTAAACATCTGCTTCCTCCAGTGGTAAAGAGTGGGGCCAACATGTGCTTCCTCCAAGAGACCTTTTTCCAATTGTCTCTCAAGTAACACACTGAACTGTAGATCATCAGGGGAGAACAAAACTGCCCAGATCCATCACATGAACTAACAGACAACCATGCTTGATGTGAGTAGGAGGGCTGACATACCGACCCACTGACTGATGTGGCTCTGCTGGGATTCAAACCTGAAACTGGATCTAACTTGACCCATCAAGTCGTCACTAAAATCATCTTAGTGTCGCTTCTGTCTTAAAGTTGACTACAATGCAATGTGCAGCCTTTAAGGTGAATCCATACCTATGACTTCAAGACCTCTCCTATCCCAAATCAATCCCCCCATTTATGGAGTTATGAAAAAACTTGGGAGAAGGACCAGGCACAGACTCCTCCTCTTCACCATTACGCACCCTATAAAAAAACACTCCTCTCTCATCACCTTTTCGTGATGAAATTCACACCCCACCACCTCCTCTTTCACCAGTGAATCTGTCAGGCAAAGTGGGCTCTGGCTTCACTCTCCACTAGAAGAAGCCGCCCAGAACTCCAGCCCAAGTCCTTCTGAGTTCCCCTCCATTGCCCTGTTTACATCAGGTGTGGTCCTCACTTCACAAACAAGCTATTGCTTTAGACAACATTCGAATCACTTACTGTCTGTACCCCACCCATGAGAGTGGAAACTCTGCCACGGTCAATGTGCTCTAAAGAGACGACACACCTACTGTTCCCTCTACTGATCACTATTTAACAGAGTTTAAAGTAGCATTTCTAACTTTTATTTTTCACATCTACTCTCTCCTCTGCAGTCAGAAATATAAAGTAAGTTTGTCAAGTAATGAGGCCCCACAAAACAGGAAGTGGTTAGTGTTCTCATGACTCTGACAGTTCCTTATCAGAGAGTATGGTCTGAGTTCTCACGCAGATGCTGATGAACATTTGGGGGTGTGTAGATGACTGATAAGGCTCAGTCTCCTCCAGCTGCTCAGTGCTGGTGGACATTAGACTGTGTGTGTGTGTGTGTGTGTGTATGGGGTGGGGGATAAACCACTCTACAGGTACAGACTGTAGTTCATCTGTTCCTCAGCAAACTTTCATTTCCCCTTCTCATCCTGTTCTCGTCAATGGTCAGGACCCTCACAGAGCAGGTGTGATGTGGTGGTGGATCATTCTCAGTGCTGCAGTGACACTGACGTGGTGGTGTTAGTGTGTGTTGTGCTGGTGTGAGTGGATCAGAGACAGCAATAGCTGCTGTAGTTTTTAAACCCCTCAGTCTCACTGCTGGACTGAGAACAGTCCACAGACCTAAAACATCCAGCCGACAGCGTCCTGTGTCACTGATGAAGGACTAGAGGATGACCGACACACACTGTGCAGTGACAGATGAGCTACTGTCTCTGACTTTACATCTACAAGGTTGACCAACGAGGGTCTCAGGTCATATCTGCTCTGTATCTCATGCACACAGACACTTCTAGATCTTTTAATGCTGCCCTGTCACTGCAATTACACACAGGCTGAACCTGGGGCATTAACCTGGGACAGAAACTCAGTACAGACAACGACTCATGGAGTGTGAGTCAGAGAAGCAGCAAATTTGTGAGGCTTTAAATGAGCACGCTCCAGGTTATATCGCTCTAGATATATTACACCTGACTGGAGAGGATGGAGGAGTCTACAGGTGTGACGTCGGAGGTGGTGAACACAGAGATATTATACTCACTGTTGGAGGTAAAACACGAGATGCATTTGAATAATCTGAAAACTAAGATTAATTTGTAACAATTCTGAATGTTTGACATTGCACTGATCTCTGTGAAATGGAACTGCTCTGAAGGTTTTGTTGATTTTCCAACTGAAAGAACAGGTACAGGTCTTCAGTCCTTTTACTAGTTATATTATTAGCAGAGTATGTTAATGCAGTGCCTTCTGGGAAATAGAATTCCCAGACCACAGGTCTCTCCTGACATTTCAGCAATACATCACTCTCATCATCTGTCAAACATCTGGACAGAACCCATATGAATGTTATATTTGTTGATATTGTATTAAAAACCAGGAGCAGCTGTGGTCTGAGGACCATTAAGACCTTCTCAGCTTCATCAGTGTGTGTTTCTCTGAGCTGTGAAATGGTGGAGCACCAGTGAGGAAGTGGTGAGTGTTGTCACGGTGCAGAAGGCTCTGTGTGGTCCTCTGGGTGCAGGGGTCTGTGGTTTTGTCAGTTCTCTTCAACACAGAACACAGAATATAGAGCACTCCAGGCATTAGTTAGAGCAGTATAAAGACCCTCAGCACTGGGCTGTTGAGCAGTGGAACTGAGGACTGTAGACTGATGGAGCTCCAGTCGATTTGGGAGGAGCTGGAGTGGTGTTTGTGATCCAGAAATAATCATTTAACATAAGCCCCTGACCTCACGACTGTTCTTGTGGGTTGTTCAGCTTTAGACCAGATTTCTACTGTTCATGGTTCTGAAACTGAGCTGGAGAATGGAGCTTCAGGACCTTGGACAGAGCATGTACAGGGCTCAGGAATGTCACTTCATTGTGTATTAGATACGTATGGGTTGTAGTCCCCACAGTCTGTGTGTGAGAGAGAAATAGAGCACAGACAATGAGTAAAAGACCACATTTCCCATAATCCCCATGTGGTCTCAGCCTTAGAAGAAGTGTGAAAAGCAGACGTCAGCATTGAGAGAGAAGAGAGCTCTCTCTGACCGTCAGCAGACAGACAGAAATAACACACACAGTTTCAGTGACCAGCCATGCTGAAATGAGACCAGCAATGCAGAAGTGAGGAGGGGGAGGTGCCCAAACTTCTGCATGTGACTCTCTGACCAAATGTTTACAGACACCTGCTCATCCAACAACTCAAGGGTGTTGATTATGATCCTGTTCCCCCTCTGCTACAGTAACAGCCTCTACTCTGGGGTGGCTTCAGAACATTGCTGTGAGGGGTTGATGAAAGCTACAAGTGCATTAGTGAGGTCAGGTGCTGATGGTGGATGATTAGTTCCAGTCTAACTCATGCTGAAGGGATTGGATGGAGCTGCATCACTCCAGAAAACACAGTCCCACTGCTCCACAGCCCATTGTTGGGGGTCTTTATACCCCTCTAGCCCACACTTGGCATTGAGCATGGTGACCTTAAGCTGTGCAGCTGGTCCAGAGCGTCCAGTTTCATTGTTTGTGTCCACAGTGGGGTGTTATAGTGGAGCTCAGTGGAAATAACAGTTGTGAGGCCTTCATCAGACAAAGGCAGATAAAACAGTGGCCGTCCGCTCTGATAATGAACAACAAGCTGCAACCAACCAAGCTCCACCCCCCACCACTGTGGTTAAGACTCTACCACAGAAGAGGAAGCACAGGACCTGAAAGGAAACATGTCTGTGTGCTGCAACCTAGCAACATTGTACACAACATAACACAGCCTCCATCTGAATCATAGACCCCCAGCTACGTTAAGGTGCCCCCCCCCCCCACTGTGGACACAGACATTCACTTGTGCACAGATCTCCATAGAAAAGTATGGGATTAAATGGGAGACCTTAAAGCAGCTGTACATGAGTCTAGAGTCACCATGCTCAATGCCAAGTGTTGTCTAGAAGGGTGTAATCCCCTCCAGCACTGAGCTGTGGAGCAGTGGAACTGTGTTCTCTGGAGTGATGAAGATCTAATACCTTGGGCCTGAGTCGGTACCTGACCTCTCTCACGGCAAACTGACCACAACACACCACAGAGCACTGAGTCATCACCACCTCTGTGACAGGGGGAAAGGGGGCTGGCAAAGTATGCAGAGCCACAGCTGGACTACAGTCTGTGATTGTAGAACTACAAAGTGCTCCTGTGTGGTCAGTGGAGCTGATAAAGTGGACAGTGAGTGTAGAAACAAGGAGGTGGTTTTAATGTTATGGCTGATCTGTGTTTACCCCCCATCCCCCACCAGTGCACTGAAGAGAGTCCAATAAGAGGAAGTCAATGAGGAAACATGCTGCTGCAGAGGCTCAACAGGAAGTAAGTGTGTGTGTGTGTGTGTGTGTGTGTGTGTGTGTGTGAGAGAGAGAGAGAGAGTGTTAAAGCGGGTCACGTCCACTGATGGCTGCTCAAGGCCATGATGATGATTTTCTCCATTTTTAGAAAAGGTTAAAGTCACTTGAGACTCTTATTTTTAAATGAAACCACAATAAACACACAACACGACACACACAGCGTCTATAACACACTGAATCACTGTCGTCACACACTAATGACCGCTGTTAAATAAACAATAACACAATGTGCTTTAAAGATAAATGTGTAAAAGACCGACAGGAAACATTAACACAATCTAAAAAGCTGAGAGAAATATTAAAACATCAAACATTTTTAAAGTTAAAATAAAGAAAGTGCAGTAGAAAGACGAGAGAAAACCACACAGTGTTTAGAAAAGTTACTGTAGACTGAGCACAACAACTGACACAACACACAATAACAATACATTATTATCAATGTACAACATACGTGTGTGTGTGTGTGTGTGTGTGTTAACTGCGTTTGATACAGGAGTATTCTGTAGTATCTCCAGTGTCCAGCAGTGTGTGTGCTGATGTTGATGGTTTGTTGTGGACCACAGTGGAGTACGTCACATCGTCCTGCAGCAACAACACATTCAGAAACACTACGTTACGTCCTGGGCTTATTAACCTTTAACAAATAGAGTGACACTGACCCCTTACAGTGAGTTTTACCAGAACTAGAAAACACATTTCTATAAATCTGCAGTGTGTGTTATTACATGTGTGTGTAATGTTGGAGTAAACACACTCCTCCAGAAACACTCACCTGTCCCTGCTCCTCCTGGTGTGTGTCCTGTTTGTTTACAGTAGCGTACAGCACGAGAGCGTCATCCTGTTGAAACACAAATTCAGCCAATCACACGCTTTCTGAACACAATAAAACCTTCACATGGAGCTTTTCTCTCCACATCTGAAAAGCAGCTTTAAACCCTGGATGGAAACCACAGAGTCTCAACAAAAGCCTGAGAACTGCCGAGAGAGAAACAGCGGAGGTGGAAAACTAAAGGAAAACACAGGGAATGCTCCCGGATTCAGGAGTTTGGAAAAAGCAGTGAGGTCAGTCTCTGTGCTGCAGTGGCGTAGTGCAGGTCTTACCTGAGTCTCCTGACCTCCTCTACTTCCTGTCTGACTCTCCGTCCGTCCTCGTCTCTGAGCTGTAGAATTAAAGCAGAGACTCACACACAGCAACTGGACTGAGCTCCCAACACTGTGTGTGTGTGTGTGTGTGTGTGTGTGTGTACCTCTGTATCTCCAGTAGAAGACTCCTCCGAGGACCATCATCAGCAGTGAAGCCCCCACAGCAGCGCAGATGTAGATGTAGTTGACTGATGAATCTGAACCTGAAAGAACAGAGAGTGTGTGATGGTGGGGGTCTCTGGTTAAAAACCTCTGTGATTGTAACTTAATGAAATGAATGGATTCTAATTGTGTTTCTAAGACACTGATGATGATGGGACTGAACCTCCTCTGCTGTGGTTCCCAGTGGTGGATTCAGAAGATGTAGGTTGTGGTGTGGTGTTTACAAGAAGAGAACAGTTTAATGAGTTACACATACACTGTGACACTGAAGGTGCTCTGGAGTCAAACATGAAACGTAGGTTCCTCAAACCCACTGCTACACATCAGTTAGAGAAGAATGAAGACCCTCAGCACTGGGCTGTGGAGCAATGGGACAGTACACTCTGGGGTTATGACCCATCCAATAACTCTGAGATTGTGTAACAATTCACCTCTTAGACAGCTTTATACACTGTAACACACACACACTCAACAATTCATCACACACTGATGACCTCTGGTCACTAGTAAAGACCAGCACTACTTTATAAAAGTTCACCTGTATCTTTTTCACACTTGATATGAACAGAGATATTCCTTGAAGAGTGAGTATTAAGCAGCTGACCTCCTGCACACTTCATTTTTATTGGGCAACTGTTAAATTGGGCTTGTGTTTCTTCCAGGTTCAGTGAAGTTTAGCTCATAGTTGAGTGAAACAGAAGGAGAGCAGTGCTGACCCTCCACCACACGCTGAGATACGAGCTGTTTCTCTGCATTTTAGACAACGACCTCCAGAGACACCAGCTTCAGATTACACTGTGAATCCAGTGCTGCTCTGGATGTCTATGTGTTTTGATTCTTAAATTAAACTTTGAAGACTGTTCTCTGCATGAACTGAGCACTGAACTCAGCTTAACTCAGTGTCCCCTGCACAACTGTAGACACCAGTGAAGATCAATGTAGTTCTGACATCATCATTACATTATGGATATTGATCAGAGAGGCTTTACCTTTAACAGTGAGACTGATCTTTCCAAATCCACGTCCGCTAGCACTACATCTGTACTCTCCTCCGTCGTTTTTAGTCAGGTTTAAAATGAGCAGAGAGAGATTTCCTGGAGAGTGAGAGTTAAACAGCTGGACTCTGCCTTTGAACTGAGTGGTGTCATTAGACACCTCTCTCTTACGTGTTCCAGTTTTGTTTTCTTTTTTCCACTTGAATATCTCAGGTGTAGAGTTGGTGTCAGTGCAGTTACAGGACAGCAGGACTGACCCTCCAGTGTATGCAGTAATCTTTTTTTTTCTGACCTTGGCTCTCCAGTGTGCATCCTGCAGAAACACAGCAGTGAATGTTCTTCATCTTTAAACACCTCTGAACATGTGGAAGTTCTTCAAAATGAAGCTTGACATTCTC
This sequence comes from Hoplias malabaricus, assembly GCF_029633855.1. NCBI lineage: Eukaryota > Metazoa > Chordata > Actinopteri > Characiformes > Erythrinidae > Hoplias > Hoplias malabaricus. The sequence continues at coordinate 41,046,391 of NC_089806.1, read as the reverse complement.
ACAAGAATGTGTCATCACCTGCACAACACTCGCTTCATCACAAACAGAGGGTTAGAAGACGTCTTTATAGACGTTCCCAACAGTGATTCCGGGTAGGCTCTGGACCCACCGCGACCCTCAACTGGATAAGTGTTTACAGACAATAAATGAATGAATGAATGAATGAATGCATTCCATGACTTTGTTTAAAGACTGTGAAGAATTCTGCCCCTAAAATTTGCCCCAACATCTTTATAATTCTAAATATAATATTTTACTGAAAGTTATAATGGAACCTATAAGGTAAGGTGTTTCCTCAGTTCTGCTTTCAGAGCTACACTTCCATAGCGTGTGGTGATTGAGGGTGCTCTGGTACTCATTCACTGTTGAAGTGTGTTAGAGCCCACTCCGCTCCAGACAAATAGAGGCAGTGTGGATAGGTGGAGTTTCCTACTTAATTTAATCGTCATATCTAAACATTTATTTCCACCTTAAATGGGTGGCCAGTGAGGTTTGGGGGGGAGGTGGTGTGGTGAAATATGGTGAATACTACAATCAACTACACAATTGCTCAAGACTGACCTCATCATTACATCATAGAGATTTATCAAAGAGAGGTTTTACCTTTAACAGTGAGAGTGATGTTTGTGTATTTAGCTCCTTTATAATTACAGCTGTACACTCCTCCATCCTCTTCAGTCAGGTTTAAAATGAGCAGAGAGAGATTTCCTGGAGAGTTAAAGAGCTGGACTCTGCCTCTGTACTGACCGCTCTCATTAGACACCTTACGCCATTCCTTTCCGTTAATTAAGTCTTTCTTCCAGGTGAATGTCTCAGGTGTAGAGCTGGTGTCAGTGCAGTAACAGGGCAGCAGTACTGACTCTCCAGTGTATGCAGTGATCTTTTTTGTACCTCCGTGGTTTTCCAGTGTGCATCCTGCAGAAACACAGCAGTGAATGTTCTTCATCTTTAAACTTTAAATTTTATGCCAAAGATAGAAAACCAAAGGTGTTCACTGAAGTGTGAAATGTACACAGTGCTACTAAAGCCTCTCGTGTAATGGAGGGTTAGGTTTAGGGTTTGGTTTTGTGTCACAGGAGACTCACAGAAGTCTGACACTGACACGGTGGTGCACTACTGTGTGTGTTCTACACTTTGCTGTGACACAGAGATGAAGTGTGTGATGCAGATATTCTTCCTGGAACGTTACTGAGGAAGTAAAGATTCATGTGTTGAGTTTGTGTCCAGATCATTTCCTCCTCAACATTTATGTAGTGTGTATATTTTTAAACTGCATTTTTTTTTTACAATGAAATGTGTCTTCTGCATTTAACCAGTAAACACACACACACACACACACACACTAGTGAACTAGGGGCTGTGAACACACACACAGAGCTGAGTTTACTAATGCTTATTACTTCATAAGTTTTGTTAATTAATGTACCGTTCTTATAAAGTGTTACCAACTAAAGAACTGTCTCACTCACCTTAAGAGCCCTGAGGTCCAGTGAAGAGAAGATAAAACATCAGCAACATTGTTCCTAGTAAAACAGCACTGAGTTCCAGCACAGTGACCACTCCACACTCTCTCTACACACACACTTTTTATACACACACACACAGTCTAAAGTCCACCAGCACCAAGCAGCTGGAGGAGACTGAACCTTATCGGTCGTCTACACACTCTTAAAGTGTTCATCAGCAGCTGCGTGAGAATGCAGTTCACACTCTCTGATAAGGATCTGTCAAAGACCTTAGAACACTCATCATTTCCTCTTTTTCTGCTGCAGCGATTCACACCAAACACCCTCACACTGACCTCGGTACAGACACAGTGGACTGGTCAGTGTGGGCCACTCTACTGAGATACACCTGCAGATGTGTGTGATGTGAACAGCTGGGTTTAAGTCCATTTCATGAAACACTTTAATGTAAAAAACAATTATAGATTCATAAGTAAATTCAAAATATCATATGTTCCAGTTTATTGATTATGTTTGTGTTCAGTTAACCCCTTGTAGACCAGACTACTCTGCTCCTGGGTCTATTTTCCCTAGTTCACAGCAGCTCCCCCTGTAGGACTCCTGTCTAATAGCCAACAGTCTTGAGTTTGAACCCTTTACCAAGGGGCTACTGTTACATTAGTGACCACTCTGACAGTTTCAGCCTTGGTTTTACACAGAGACACAACCCACTTCCCTTTACACAGCCACTTCTCTTCATCCCCTTTGCCTTCGTCACTGTGGTCCTTCTCCACACGGTGGTGGGTGTGGTCTATTTCACCAAGAGAAAGGAAGATACCAGCTACACACTCCTGCTGTGGTCAACAGTCTACACGTCTAATGAGGAGGTCAGGTTTCCATTATGGATCTTGATCAGAGAGGGTTTACCTTTAATACTGAAGCATGTGTATTCACTTCCTTCAGCACCGTATTTAACAGCAATGTCTAGTGTGAAGCTTTCTCAGAAGAGTAGAGGCTCATACTGCACCAAAGAGGGACATTCCCCATGTTGACTGAGCAGGTGTCCCCAAACTTTAGTCTCTGTAGTGTAGTATATAGCAGTGACCTGGCTACATAAGCCCCTCTGTCTGTGAGTAGTGTCCACTGCGCAGACTCAGAGAGAAACAGGCCCCATCTCTCTTAACCACAACTGTGGCCTCATCGCCATGACAACAGAGAGGAAGCAGAGGCCCAAGATAGTGCTATCTCTGACCATCAGCAAACTGACCACAGCACACCACAGACATGTCATCATCACCTCTGTACACACACACACAAACACACACACACACAATGCTTCAGAGGTCCAACAGGAAGTGTGTGTGTGTGTGTGTGTAAGAGAGTGTTAAAGCAGGTCACATGACCACTGCGGGCTACTCAGGGCCTAGACTGAGACTCCCATCAGCCTCCATCAGTGCACAGCGTCTAAGAGAATGATTTAAATTGTAAATGAATTCTATATTTAACCATTGTGTGTTAATGATATTTGACGCTGTATTCACTCGAGAGTCTTATTTATTTATTAAACCACATTATACACCCATCATGACACAAACAGAATCTATAACACACTGAATCACTGTCCGTCAGAATCAGAAAGATGTATTATATTATAGAAAAGTTCAAATGTAAAAGATCAACAGGAAATTTAAACAAATAATAAAGTAAATGCAGCAGAGAGTCGAGAGGAAACTTCAAATTTACTGTAGAATGAACACAACGCAAACTGTAGACAATATTAATACTTCATAATCAATAAAAATATCCAATAATTGTGTGTGTGTGTGTTAACTGCATTTGATACAGGCGTATTCTGTAGTATCTCCAGTGTCCATCAGTGTGTGTGTGTATGTGTGTGTGTGTGTGTGTGTTAACTGTGTTTGATACAGACGTATTCTGTAGTATCTCCAGTGTCCAGCAGTGTGTGTGCTGATGTTGATGGTTTGTTGTGGACCACAGTGGAGTACGTCACATCGTCCTGCAGCAACAACACATTCAGAAACACTACGTTATGCCCCTGTGTTGTTATTAAATATTAACGTTACTATATTAATAGACATTAATTAGCAGTGGAAATGTACCATCAAAGGAACAACAGTGGTCTTGGTCTATTGGAATATCCTACTCTCATGTTTCTAACTGAAGTTACTGAAGACCTGTGCTTAAGGGGACCACCCCAGTGATGTGAGGGGGATCACCCCAGTTACAGTGTGGTATCTGTTACTGAGAGTGTTCTGGAGAGAACGCTGTTCTGACTCTATCACAATGATGGGAGAAAATCCCCTCGGCTTGAGTGGAGGTTCCATACAGAACCATGAAGACTCCAGGAAGCTCTTGTGTTACTAATGGTTCATGTCCTGGTCACATGCTTCACCAAAAAAGGCTCCCACCACTGCTACAAGTCAAGGAGCCCATTCCAGCATCTCTTCAGCAGAATCTGAAGCTCTAACTGGACTGTGGTGGACAGTGGACAGTAGGAAAAGAGATGAACTTACCTTCAGCCACATGGAGGACAAACAGAAGATAAAAACACAGCTGCATTGCGTCTGAGATCTACAACACAGTCACCACACACAGCAACAACAACACTCCTGAAGATCCTCCTCCTCACAAACTACACAACTGAACACCAACACACACCAGTGTCCTCAACTCCACAACATTCCCCACAATATCAGCACTAAATTAAAGCCTGAGCGCTTTACTGGACTCTTCCACAACGTCAAAGAGGAACTGTGTTCTCTCTCTCTCTCTCTCCCTCTCTCTAACACCACAAATGGAGCAGTGCACTGTGTGTTTTCACTTGTTACTTCCTCTTTCTTCTCTTCATAGCCCATGTTGCACCACGTCACGTCATGTGTCATCACTCCTAACTGTGCAGTTACACACAGCAATGTCTAGTTTAAAGCTTGCTCAGAAGAGTAGAGGCTCATACTGCACCAAAGAGGGACATTCCCCATGTTGACTGAGCAGGTGTCCCCAAACTTTAGTCTCTGTAGTGTAGTATATAGCAGTGACCTGGCTACATAAGCCCCTCTGTCTGTGAGTAGTGTCCACTGCGCAGACTCAGAGAGAAACAGGCCCCATCTCTCTTAACCACAACTGTGGCCTCATCGCTGTGACAACGGAGAGGAAGCAGAGGCCCAAGATAGTGCTCGCTCTGACCATCAGCAAACTGACCACAACACACCACAGAGCACTGAGTTATCACCTCATCACCCCTCTGTACACACACCTCCACTCTGCAGCACTGTTAGCAATGCTAATGCTAATCCTTTAGCCTGGGGGGCTGTGTCAGGAAGTGGACTTGGAGGGCTGTGACAGTGCTGATAAATGTTTGAAAACAACCAATCACACTGTTCTATTTTGACCCTTAAACTCTCTCTCTCTCTCTGCTATTCTCACACATTAAATATAGGTATGTGGTTTTGTCTTGTAGCACTCACTCTCTTCTTTCCCATGACATCATCTATGTCACACACGCAGAAGGACTGAAGTTCAAATGTCCAAGTAAAAGGAGACAGAAAAATACAAAAATAGTATTTATGTGTTTTATTATTGGAGACACCTTTAGAAACAGTTCTAATCAAGAGAAAGGAAAGCAGTTAAAAGTCATGGTGATAAATGTGGCCCCCACACTACACCCACCCTCTTCTGTGAGAAGGTTATTAGCCGTACAGACCAGTGTGAGATGTGTTTCTCTCCACAGAGCTGATCACTGTCACCTCACTCCACTCTGATGATGGTGTGCTAGTGTTAGACGTGAGAAAGGGAAGGAACAAGACAATTGTAAGCAGTCACGCACTCCACACACAGCCTCAGGAGCGGAGAGCTTCCACACCTGCAGTGGACTGTACCAGAGTCCATCAGAACTGACCCCCAGAGCCCTGACTACAACAGAACCAGAGATCAGTGCTCGGGACCAAGTCCAGTCTCAAAAACAGCTTTTACACTTCACCAATAGAATCACATCCATGGAGCAACTGGGTCTGGGTCCGGAAAAGGCTCTAGTGTGAAAATGCTGAGAGAGAGACAAACAGGACCCATCTCCATTAACCACAACTATGACCTCATCACCATGACAACAGAGAGGAAACAGAGAGAAAAGTCACATCTCTGACCATCTACAAACTGACCACAGCACACCACAGACATGTCATCATCTTCTCTGTACACACACATGGGAAGTCTCAGGCTAGGCCTTTAGTAGCCCACAGTGGTCATGTGACCTGTCTGCACACACACACAGAGAGAGAGAGAGAGAGAGAGGTCACTAAATGTAACACCACTGGATGAAGTCAAGACAGATCTTGACCAATAGAGAAAGGGATGTTTGAGACATTGTGTGTTTGTGTATTCTGTGAACAGATGCAAAATAAAGGAAATGACAGACACCTTACGTCAGTCTGTGCTCTGAGTTCTCACGCCCTGCTGCTGAACACTTTGAGTTTTACCAGAACTCTTCAGACTCTTAGTCTCCTGCAGCTACTTAGACAGTGTGTGTGTAAACAGTGTGTGTGTAGAGAGAGTGTGGATTGGTCACTGTGCTGGAACTCAGTGCTGTTTTACTAGGGACACTGTTGCTGATGTTTTATCTTCTCTTCACTGGACTTCAGGGCTCTGAAGGTGAGTGAGACAGTTCTTTAGTTATTATAATGTAAATGTGTACATTAATGTTCCTCATCAAAACTGCTTCTTCATCTTTACCACAGTCAGAGTTCACATTATTTAACATTATTCAGACACTTTAGTCTGAACTGGGGACACTGTGGATCAAGGTTATTGTGTGAACACTACTCTGTGTCTGTCTCTGGGTCTGTCCAGAAAGTGTTTCTACTGCTCCGGTCCCAACCCTCCCTCTCTACTGCTCCTCTCCTGCCCCAGAAAAAGGTGGAGGAATCGAGGAGAGGACAGGAGCAGGAGGAATGGAGAGTACGAGCAGTAACTGGGGAAAGGGAACAGAGCTGTTACTATCTACAAATCATACGTTACTTTATTTATTTAGAATCAGAAGTTCAATCAGAAAGGGCTCATTCTGAACTGTTGTTGTGTTCATGTTCCTCAACAAAGTCTCTTCACTAAATCAGCAACAAGCTCAACTTATTTCACTGCTCTGTTTCTCTGCAGGTTGTAAACTGGTCTACACTCGTAGAGAAATAAAAGACCCTAGACACATCTCAGCGTATCTAGGAGAGTCAGTCCTGCTGCCCTGTTACTGCACTGACCTCAACACCACACCTGAGAAACTCACCTGGACTAAATACAACAATCAAACACTGGAGGAGGTGTCTAATGAGAGCGGTCAGTACAGAGACAGAGTCCAGCTGTTTAATTCTCACTCGCCAGGAAATCTCTCTCTGTTCATATCACACCTGACTGAAGAGGATGGAGGAGACTACACCTGTGACAGTAAAGGAGATCACATCAGCATCAGACTCAGTGTTCAGATTCCTCTAGGTAACCTATTCTGTGTGTGTGTGTGTGTGTGTTGTGCTGCAGTGCTGATCTCATTCAGCCATGTAGAGCCCCTCAGGAGTTTGATGGGTCTTTGTTGGACTTCCAGAACAAATCCTCCAAAGATGTCGGGCTGAACTGGAACTCAGGGTTCTGTAGTGAGGAGACGCTGTGATGATTCTCTTACAGACTCAAAGCTTTCTATTGAGCTCTTTGTTGGAGAGAGACAGTTAAATGTCCACTCTGCCATCCTTTAATCAGTGGGCGGAGCAATGTCACATGGCAGAATAGAATTGCTGTGAAGTGAATGTATTACTAATGAGGATGGGACTCAGATCTAATTCTTTCAGCACATGGCTTATTGCAGTATATTTCACTTTAAAACCCTGAGAATGCTGTGCACCAGTGACTCCCTATTACTCTTATTTTAAACACAAGCACACAGTTATATATATGGTGTGTGTGTGTGTGTGTGAGACAGAGAGAGAGAGAGAAAGAGAGAGGTGATGGTGCAGAGGTCAATCCAGCGATCAACTCTGATCATGTTTATCATTGAACGAAATATTCCTGCTCTCATTATCACACCTTTCCATACAGAGCTCACAACTACAATTGCCCCAACTGCACCTACAACTGCCCCAAATAAAACTCCCCCAACGCTAACTACAACTGCCCCAACTGCAACTACTTCATCTACTGCAGTGGTGAAGGTCCCACTGAGTCTGAGCACTTCATCCACAGCATCGTCTCAAACTCCTGCTGAACACGGAGCAGTGACTCCAGCTGAGTGTAAGATGGAGTTGCTTTATTGTCTCTGTGTCTTAATCATCTTCTCTTTATGTTCCTCAAAACTAACTCCACATTTATTTCCTGCGTGTCATTGGTGTCCAGTAGCTGAGCACCGTTCTGACTTTGACCCGATCGACCCGAGTCCAGCTTCAAATTTAAACCCGGACTGAAACTCTGATCTTGATTCTAATCCTGAACTGCATTTTCCTCAACGTGAACAACTGTAAACACAGGAATCCTGAGAGCTGTGAGACAGCACTGATCATTTTCTTCTTCCTCCAGGTTCCCCACAGTCTCTGACCTTCATCCCCTTTGCCTTGGTCACTGTGATCCTTCTCCACATGGTGGTGGGTGTGGTCTATTACACCAAGAGAAACAAAGGTACAATCCACCCAATCGGGATCCAGTATGAGATCAATTGTCCTCTGTGTGAAAAATAACCTCTGTTTTACCTCTACACCTCCATCAGGTCCAGCCAGAGTCCACTACCGCGCTGCTGATGGAGACGGAGTGGTCAGTCTGGAGTAGTGCAGCTCTACATCAGTGGGGTCAGTTTAGGTCACTTGAGAACTAAGGGGTTTCCATGGTTATGAGCACACTGACCTCACCTTGACATTACCTGTGGACAGTGGTTTCTTTCCACCCTGGAAACCTGGGGATATTTATTGTGGTTTATTTTCAGATTAATATTTCACACCTATTATATTATAATATATGTATAATATTTACATTCCATCCTATTGCTTCAAGTTCTGTGTTAAAAGTGCTGTTCGTTCATGTTTCTATATTGGTATTGTTGTTAACTGCGTGGCTGTACTGACCTGAGTGCAGTTGGAGTAAACAAACTCACTCAAACTGCTTCATAAACTCATTGATGGAATAAAATTAACAGATGCTGCATTTGCTTTATGTAAATATTTTGACAATTGTTATGAAACTAACAAAGACAGAGAGTCTGTGGTGACCTCAGCTTCACTTTCACTCTCTGGGAACAGTCAGAGAGAGAACAGGAGTCCTGATCATTGAAGAACAGTGTGAAAGACGCCTAACTATGTATGCAGAGCAACAGCTGGACTCCAGTCTGTGATTGTAGAACTACAAAGTGCTCCTGTGTGGTCAGTGGAGCTGAAAGTGGACAGTGAGTGTAGAAACAAGGAGGTTACAGCTTCAGCTCAAAGCAAACACATCACACACATCTGCAGGTTTATCTCAGTAGAGTGGCCCACACTGACCAGTCCACTGTGTCTGTACCGTGGTCAGTGTGGGGTCATTTACTGGACAATAAAAGAGGGAAAGTTGAGAGCTCTCATCACTTGGACAGTTCATTATCAGAGAGTGTGAACTGAAATCTCACACAGCTGCTGATGAGCACTTTGAGAGTGTGAAGATGTGAACTGCAATGCGACTGAACACAGGTGCAGGCCTTGAATTCAGATGGTGGATCTAGATATTGTAATCACTGCTGGACAGAGATATTCACTGTGCACTTTATTTTTCTCCATTCGTCTGATAGAACAGCTGCTCTGAGAAAAGTATGTAGCAGTGTAGAGGTATGAATCACTCAAAACGAAACCACAGACTCAATACAAACACAGCTCAGTGCTTTCTCTGTCGAGACTCAGTTCCTCCTCTGCTTCCTCTTTGCTGCTGTGGCCTCTTTCATCTTCCACACAGCGGTTGTTTACATGTTGCTTTTCAAGACTAACAAAGGTAAAGGGTCAATCAGCAAAACGTGACGAAGTCCATCCGGGTCACGGCACCATTTTATTAAAGAGAATTAAACCCTTTCAGCTACAGAAGCAGGAGAATATTTATTCTTTGAGTTTGCAGAACAGATGATTTACTCTCACGTACACAGGTATGAAACATGAGCTGCTGGTTCTCCAAAGTCACAAAGTCTGTATGGGTTTCAATCCCTTAACCGAACTGGGAAACACTATGGACCAAACAGCTATATCTACATAGAGATTAGGCACGTACATATACAGCGATCAGCCATAATATTATGACCACCTCCTTGTTTCTACACTCACTGTCCCTTCTCTCAGCTCGTTTTCATTTGAGGAATTAAATAGTGACACTGTTTGATCTCATTCCATATCTATAGTTTTTATATTATCTAACGCTCTGTTTTATATTTACCCTGTATTAGCTTTATCAGCTGCACTGATATATAATAAATAAACATTATTCATTGTGAATGTTCCATGTGCGTATCTCATTTTAATAGTTAAAGTGAAGGAAAATTAAATTGCGTTTGGGTGTGTGTAGGTCTCCACTCTTCATAATAATAATATGATGATCACTGTAGCTTATAGCTGTGAATTCTGGGAAATGAAGTTCTGAGATGACAGACCAGCCATCACATTCATAGTCATTTCAGCATCTAGTCGCCCACATCATCTGTCAAACATCTGGACAGAACCCATATGAATGTTATATTTGTTGATATTGTATTAAAAACCAGCTGTGGTCTGAAGACCCTTAAGACCTTCTCAGCTTCATCAGTGTGGGTTTCTCTGAGCTGTGAAATGGTGGAGCACCAGTGAGGAAGTGGTGAGTGTTGTCATGGTGCAGAAGGCACTGTGTGGTCCTCTGGGTGGTTTTGTCAGTTCTCTTCAACACAGAACACAGAATATAGAGCACTCCAGGCATTAGTTTGTAACCACTAGTCTAATGTCCCTTAATAAGCCAACTACAAATATTTTATAAGGGATTGTGTACAAGTATGGATGGAGGCAACTAAGTGTGATGTAATTTATAGTAGTCTACTGAGGCATAGACATCCATAAGACAATTAAATGCAGAATATGAATATATTGTATAGGTATACAAATAGAAAAACCGCAAAGTAATTCACAATACTCCCCCACCACCCACACACAGAGCCACCAAACAGACAACTCCCAAATAACCAGTTAACAAACAAACACCCAATAAATACAAAGTGAATAAGGTCCATAGGTTACTTTGCAGTGTTTTGGTTTTAGCAATTTAAGAACTAGTATGTTTTTTTACTTGTTCCCACCAGGCAGTAAACAGTTCTTATATGAGGTCCCTGTAGTAGTTTTCGATAGGGGAAGCCAGATGGTAGCAGCTGGTAGAGTGGAGAACTAGGAGATCAGCGAAAGTCCTAGCACCAACGCAGAGCTGTCCACAGAGTTATGGTACATAAAATCTCCTTCTGCTTAACAAGAAAACTGAGCCTAAAACGAAAAGCCAAGTAGTTCTACAGACAGAATAAGTAAACAGAACAATAAACACCTAGAGCATTAGCATTTAACAAATACACAACTAGCATTAGCTTAGCAGTAGCATTAGTAAACACAGTACAGTTAACAAACACAATATGTAGCATTTTAGCTAATGTATGTCCTTCACTAAGGTGTACAGCACTTTAAAACCAGTACTACTTTTACACATGGAAAAGAAGAAAAACAACTTACAACAGTCAGCAAACACTGAGTTTCCTATCAAGGAGATGACCAGCATGGAGAACCTGCAGTAGGAAAACCATTCTCTTCCTGTTTCCTACTTGGCTAAATCTATATATACACAGTCCCATGTTACCACCCTACTGACCCAAAAAGGATGGGAGGAGGAACTGTACCCAAAATTGTCTAGAGTCTAGATGACTGGTAACCAGTTAGTCACATACCCCTCCACCCCAAGTGAAGACCCGGCCTGACCAAAATACCTCTTTAGGATTTCGACATGGACGGTGTCAATGAGATTGGGATCCTTGCAGTAAGTGACCTGATAGTTGACAGAGTTCAGTTTTTTAATAATTTTCTCATCCAGTCCTCACCCAGACCAAGTCTCCCTCACCAAATTCTTCTGTTTTCCAGTGCCGGTTGTAATATCTGGCCTGCTTGGCCTGAGCCTTCTCTACATTAGCCTGAATCTGTTGGATTAGGTCCTGTTGTCGCTGGATAGTCTTATATGAAATCTGCTCAGGGTCCGGACGCTGGCTCAAAAGCCTCTCTAAAGAACCTTTGAGCTTTCTGCCCAAGGCTACCTCTGCAGGGGTGAAGCCAGTGCTCTCTTGCGATGCACTGTTTATAGCAAAATGGAACTCAGAGAGCCACTGGTCCTAATGGCGATGCTTATCACGTCATTGTTTTGAATGTCCAATTAATGCATTCTGTGAGGTTGGTCTGAGGATGCTATGTGGTGGTAAGTTTCTGGACGACACCCCATTGCCGGCAGGTCTCATGGATCAGATGGGAGGTGAATTGGGCCCCATGATCAGATGGGAGGTGAATTGGGCCCCATGATCAAATACAAGATACGTCGGTGTACCCCACCGTGTGAACACTTCTGTGATAGGAATGCAGGCTATCTGGGGTGCCCTAGCCATCTGGAGAGGGAACATTTCTACCCACTTGCTGCAGTAATCCACCACTACAAGGAGGTACTCATTTTGTTATGGGCTCTTTGGCAGTGGACTCATGAGATCAATGCCCAACATATACCCAGGCTACACAACAGGGATAAACTGCAGCAGGCTGGGCAGCTTGGTTATGTGGGGCTTATACTTTTGGCACGTCTCACAACCCCTACATTGTGCTCAAACGTCCTTACTGACAGAAGGCCAGTATATCACTTCCAGCAACCGCAGCAAAGTCTTCATCTGCCCCAGGTGCCCACTCATTGGGTTGTCATGAGCGTAGTGGAAGAAAGCTTTCTGAAACTTTGGCGGAACCACCACTTGCAGCACTTGTCCCTGATGTTGCCTGGGTACCTCCCTGAACAACACACCATTTCTGCAGACAAAATGAATCCTATCCTCCTTAGTCTTTAAATCTTTAGCCAGTTGACGGAGTGGCTCTAGGGTATTGTCTTCCTCCTGTGCCTTAGCTAACTCAGACCAGTCTATCGGGAGGTCATCCACAATGGTACCAGCCAACAGAAATGTAGCCATAACACACTCTGCTTGCTGTGAGGATATGCAGGAGGGAGTGTTGGTAACAATGTTACACTTAACTTTACACTTAACTTAACTTTCCTTGTAGCCGGATAGCCCACCTGATTAACCTTGAAGAAGGCTTTGGGTGGTTGAAGACCCAGGTGAGTGCGGCATGGTCTGTAAACACCAGGAAGTGTTGTCCCTCCAGATAGACTCGCCACTTCTCCACTGCTCAAATTACCGCCAGACACTCCAACTCTGAGGTGGAGTTCTTCCTTTTCAGGGCATTGAATGTGGGCGCCCTTTCAGCAAAGTGTAGAATGAAATGGTGGTACCAGCTGGCCATCCCCAAAAACCTCTGAACTTCCTTCACTGACCGGGGCTGAGGGAAGTCTCTCACTGCCTCTATTTTCTCTATGTCCTAAAAAATTTACGAGATGTCTGTAACAGGTTACGTTTCTTCAAGTTGAGATTCTATAGTAGTTGTTGTGTCTCTAGACTGGGGGGTGTCAGAGTTGACGGTGCTATGTATAGGAGCATGCTAGGGTGACCCATTGTTCTTAAATTTTTGTCTATATAGAGGTTTTGTCTCAGTGTGAATGGGATGTTGGGTAAGCTTTCCTGGTGGCAGCAAGACAGGATGTCCTTACAAGTTATCTCTTTTTACCAGGACAGGGAATGAAATAAACAAAAGCCATAGCATTCACAATATGTTGACACTGACCAACCTATATAAACTAAACCTGTGAGTTAGCATGTCAGAAGATATTGGCTAACTTCTCAGCAAGCTGTCTATAGGGGCTTGTTAAGATGCTGTTCTTTTCAATGTAATAAACCTAATTATTTTGCAATGAAAGTATGGTGTCAGCATAGAGGTCTTTTTCAGCATCACGATACTGAAAATAAACTACAAGAAGTTTGGCAATGAGGATGGGATCCATCATCTGGAAGCTCCTTCATACAGACTACTGCTTAAAGCCGGCAAATAAAAGGTGAGCATTTCACAAATTTGAGCGCTGGCTCTATGCTTGAGCTGTTTGATTATTTGAACGGTTGCACCATATTAGACTCATTAGTGTATATACAGTTTTGTTTAGATGATGCTGGGGGAGTTTTTGTTTTAAATTAAAATAATGTAAAGATAGTAATAAGGTAATGGTAAAAGTGTAAAAGAAACTGAATCAAATACAACTGGTGGACAACTAGAAGAAAGAAAAGAAACAGGCTTTAGTTATTCAAAGTCAACCTTCAACTCAGCCTCCAACTCAGCTGGTACCACAGTCTCAACTGAATTAGACACAACCTCAAGTGAGCCGGTCCACATTGGATATTCCAGTTGCTTTCTGGCCACAGCCAGTTTTTGGTTAGATGCAGACTTGTAAAGGAAAAGGCCGATGAAGTTTAGGTAGAGGAAGACCAGGAAAATTTAATTTAAACTTGCAGCAGTCTCCTGATATGTGCTACAATTGTGGAAAGTTTGGTCATTTTGCTAGTGAGTGCAACAAACCCGGAGGAAACTTCAGAGGAAATTTCAGAGGAGGACACAGGGGCCAACCCAGACCATTCAGGGGACTGGTGAACCCTTATAGGGGCCCGGAACCATGATTCTAGGGATGCCCAGAGAACTCGAGTGGGAGGTATCGGCTGGTAATGATAGGGCCAGAGAGAGATCCAACAATACAGGTGAAAATAAATAATCAACCATAAATAACGATGGCACATAGTGGAGCTGCTTTCACCTGTGTTCAGCCTGAAGATGCTATACACATCCTCAGGTCTGATCAAATAATTCAGACAATTGGGTTTAAGGGAGTGAAACAGCTGATTCCTCTCACAGAACCAATTGAGCTCTGCTATAAACATCTGAAGACTACAATACCCATACTGGTATCAGAACATACACCTATTGCACTTTTGGAAAGAGATGCTTTGTGCAGACTAAATGGTACAATAAAGTGTACACTTGATGGCTGCCTGCTGGAAGGGCCAAAAAATGTGATTCATCAACTGATGATGATACCGGGACTGAAATTGGATTGGAAATCTTATTGCAGAATTTTTGGAACCAGCCAAGTTGTGGGAGAAGTTTATTGTAGCAAATATGCCTGATGCGAAGCCTCCGGAATATCCATTTCATTGTACACTGAAATACTTCAAGGATGCTGAAAAATAAATGCTGAGTAATGGTTGAGTCATCAACCAAAGCAAGTTCAACTGCGGTCATGATGCATAATTTTGGGACCACAAGGAGCTGCCATGAAGATAGATAGAAATAATTATTTGCATTAAGAGTTTGGAAAAAGTGTACTACATGTGAATTTGTTGGTGTCTGAAAACTGTGCCCTTCCTGGATCAGGGCCTTGTCGTGGCTCCTGACCTGGTCTCATGACCTCCAGGTCTATGTCGTCGGGAGCTGTTAGCTCCCAGTAGGGTCTCGCATGGCAATCAGGTCTGGAGTGAAGATCCAGACAAACATGATCCAAAAGCATTCCTATGAGTACACCCATTAAAATTCAGTGTACCCTGCCCAGGAAAGGGTTACCGGGACCTACCCCTGGAGCCAGCCTGGGGGTAGTGTCTGACGGCGAGCGCCTGGTGGCCGGGCAACCCACGTAACTCGGCCAGGCTCAGCCCGAAATGGCAACGTGGGAGGATCATGTGGGCTCACCACCCGCAAGATCCAGAGTAGGGGTGCGGTGCAATGCCCATCGAGCACAGAGCGGGGGCGAAGGGGCCCCTGGCGTCGTGGAACTTGTCAGCAGAAACTGGTTCTTGGTACGTGGAACATAACCTCACTGGGGGGGAAAGAGCCAGAGCTGGTGTGTGAGGTTGAGAGATACCAGCTAGATATAGTTGGGCTCACCTCTACACACAGTGTAGGCTCTGGAAACAATCTCCTTGATAGGGGTTGGTCTCTCTCCTACTCAGGAGTTGCACAGGGTGAGAGGCGCCGGGCGGGTGTGGGGATACTTACAAGTCCCCGGCTGGCACCTGTACAGCTGGAGTTTTTCCCAGTAAACGAGAGGGTCGCCTCAATGTGGCTCCGGCTTGCAGAGAGGAAAACTTTGACTGTTGTGTGTGCGTATGCACCGAACAGCAGCTCAGAATATTCTGCCTTCTTGGAGGCAGTGACTGGAGTTCTAGAGGGGATTCCATGCACTGACTCTATTGTTTCACTGGGGGACTTCAATGCTCACGTTGGCAATGACTGGGAAACCTGGAGAGGAGTGATTGGGAGGAACGGACTGCCTGATCTAAACCCAAGTGGTGTGATGTTGTTGGCTAGCACATCTGTGCTAGCCATGGTTTGTCCAAAACGAACACCATGTTCGAACATAAGATTGCTCATAAGTGTACTTGGTACCAGAGCACTCTGGGCCAAAGGTCAATGATCGACTTTGTGGTTGTGTCTTCTGACCTGAGGCCCAAAAACCTCTGAACAAATGTTTTGGACACTCGGGTAAAGAGAGGGGCTGAGCTGTCAACCGATCACCATCTGGTGGTGAGTTGGATCCGATGGTGGGCAAAGCTGCTGGACAGACCTGGTAAACCCAAACGTATAGTGAGGGTGTGCTGGGAAAAAACTGGCAGATGACTCTGTCCGGATGGATTTCAACTCTCACCTCCAAGAGAACTTCTCACATGTTCCGGAGGAGGTAGGGGGAATGGAGTCTGAATGGACACTGTTCCGGACATCCATCATGGAAGCGGCTGCATGTAGCTGTGTTCAAAAGCTTGTCAGTGCCTGTTATGGCGGCAACCCAAGAACCCGTTGGTGGACACCGGGGGTGAGGGAAGCTGTCAAGCGGAAGAAGGAGGCTTTTCGAGATTGGCTAGCTCGGGGAACTTCCAATTCTGCGGATGGGTACTGGCAGGCAAAAAAGGCTGCAGCTGTGGCAGTTGCTGAAGCAAAATCCAGAGCATGGGAGGAGTTTGGAAAGGCCATGGAGAATGACTCTGAACTCGACTGAGCGTATTGTTGGGCATTGGAAGGAGCACTTTGAGGAACTCCTTAACCTGAGAGACATGCCTCCCGTGCAGGAGGTAAAGCCATAATTGTCTGGGGGATCAGATTCCATTTCCTTGGCTGAAGTCACTGAGGTGGTGAAAAAACTTTGCAGTGGCAAAGCTCCAGGGGTGGATGAGATTCGCCCAGAGTTACTGAAGGCACTCGATTCTGTGGGGCTGTCCCATGCTGTGGGGCTGTTGGATGATACGCCTATACAATATCACGTTGACCTCGGGAATGGTGCCTTTGGATTGGCAAACCGGGGTGGTGGTGTGCCAATTGTCGTGGCATTACACTTCTCAGCCTCCCGGAGAAAGTCTATGCCAAGGTGCTGGAAAGGAGAATCCGTCCGATAGTCGAACCTAGGATTTTGGAGGAACAATGCGGATTTCGTCCTGGCCGTGGAACTATGGACCAACTCTTTGCTTTTACACAGATGATTGAGGGGGCGTGGGAATTTGCTACTCCACTTTACACATGCTTTGTGGATTTGGAGAAGGCATATGACCGTGTTCCCTGAGAGATTCTGTGGGAGTTGCTCCGGGAGTATGGGGTGCCAGGGTCGCTCCGGCGAGCTGTACGGTCCTTGTACTCTCAGAGTTTGAGTTGTGTTCGCATCCTTGGCAGTAAGTCAGGCTTGTTCAGTGTGGGCATTGGACTCCATCAGGGCTGTGCCTTATCTCCACTCCTGTTTCTGATATTCATGGACAGGGTGGCGCGGCATAGCCTGGGGCAGGAGGGCTTCCATCGAGGAGCTCAGGAGGTGGCATCTCTGCTTTTTGCGGACAATGTGGTCTTCTGGCTTCTTCGCACGGAGGCCTCCAGCGTTCACTTGAGCAGTTTGCAGCCGAGTGTGAAGCGGTCGGTATGCGGATCAGCACCTCCAAGTCTGAGGCCATGGTTATCTCCCGGAAACAGATGGCATGCTGCCCCAATCGAAGGAGTTCAAGTATCTCGGGTTCTTGTTCATGAGTGATGGGAAGAGGGATGGTGAGATTGACCGTAGGATAGGTGCAGCGTCTGCAGTAATGTGGTCATTGTACCGCCCCGTTGTGGTGAAGAGAGAGCTGAGCCATAAAGCAAAGCTCTCAATTTACCGGTCAGTCTACGTTCCCACCCTCACCTATGGTCATGAGCTCTGGGTAATGACCGAAAGAACAAGATCGCGGATACAAGCAGCCGAAATGAGCTTTCTCCGGCGGGTCGCTGGGTGTACTCTCTGTGATCGGGTGAGGTGCTCAGTGACTAGGGAGGAGCTCGGAGTAGAGTCGCTGCTCCTTCGCATTGAGAGAATTCAGTTGAGGTGGTTTGGGCATTTGATGAGGATGCCTCCTGGACGCCTCCCACTGGAGGTATACCAGGCACGTCCAACTGGAAGGAGGCCCCGGGGTAGGCCCAGGACACGCTGGAGGGATTATATCTCCCGGCTGTCCTGGGAACGCCTTGGGATCCCCCAGGAGGAATTGGTGGATGTTGCAAGGGACAGAGACGTCTGGGCTTCTTTGCTCGCCCTGTTGCCACCGCAACCCTGAAATGGAGAAGTGGAAAAGAAAATGAATGAATGAATGAATGAATGAAAACTGTGATCAGAAACAGATAGGAGAAATGATGGCAGAAGCAGAGGAAGTTGTCTTTGAACCACTGAAAGAGAATCTTTCCATTTGGAGGAGTGAGGATCAGCGATTTATTAAGATTATGATCACTGCTCAAGGACAAGGACAGCCACACGTCATAAAGATGACACATGAGTCACTTTGCAATGCAAAGATTTCTGAAAGAGGAAATGCTGTAATATGTTCCAAATTACTTATGGTCACAACATAGCACCCACATTGGACTTGTGAAGTCAGCTCAACCAGTGAAAGTTGAACTCAGACCAGGAACAAAACCTCCATGTAAGCCTCAGTACCCTTTAAATGAAGAAGCAATACAAGGGATCGAACCACAAATTGAAGGTCTTTTGAAAGCAGATGTTCTGATTATAACACAGAATCCGCAGAGTAATACACCATTGTTACCTGTAAAAAAGCCAGATAACTCGTATCGTTTTGTACATGATTTGAGAGCAGTAAATGAAGTAGTCGCAGACTTTCCAGCAGAAGTACCAGATCCACATATTTTGTTAGCCCAAATACCCCCAGATGCAAAACATTTCACAGTATTAGATCTGTGTGGTGAATTTATTAGCATTCCACTAAGTATAGAAAGTCAAGGTTTATTTGGGTTCACATATAAGGGACAATCCTATGAGTATAAGAGATTACCACAGGGGTATAAACATAGTCCTCACATTTTCAATAAAGTATTGAAAGAAGATCTATCGGGGTTAGATCAGAAGGTGAAAGGTACTGTCATTCAATACATGGATGATATTCTTCTTTGTGCACCAGATGAAGAAACATGTCACAAAGACTCAATAACTTTATTAAAGATGCTGGCAGAGAAAGGGCACAAGGTCTCTCAGAAAAAGTTACAGTATTGTCAGGAAAGGGTAGTTTATTTAGGGCAGACCATAACACAGGGACACAGATGTTTTTTTCTGAAAAGCAGCTAGAAGCCATTCGCAAAGCTCCCAAGCCCAGAACAGTCAGAGAAATTATGACATTTTTGGGTATTGCAGGTTATTCCTCAGCATGGGTAGAGGACTATGCTAGTTTAGCAAGGCCATTGAGAGCTATGATCAAAGATACAGGGACAGCTCAACTTCATTGTAATCTTTCCTGGACACAGGATGGCCTTTTAGCATTTGAGACAATAAAACAAAGATTGCAAGATGCTCCAGTGTTAGTCCTTCCAGATTATTCTAAGAATTTTTGTTATATGTATCCACTTCTACTGGAGGTAAATATGCATGTGAAGTTATTTGTCAACCAACGTGTACAGGAACAAATCCTCAACCGATTGCTTATTATTCAACAGCTTATTCAGAGGTAGAACTAGGGTTATCCTTGTATTACAGAGCAATGGTAGGAGTGTACTTGATGTATGATAAAGCGTCTTCTGTCACAATGGGCTATCCAGTAACAATTCTTACACATCATAGTCTCAGAAATCTCTTAAACTGGTAAGTTTAAGATGGTAAAATGGTAAATATACTCTAACTATGCCTAGAATTAGAGATTATCACAAGATAGACGTCTAGAACTAGATATCACCCTAGCAAGGTGTGTCAGAGTAAGTCCAGCTGAGAACTTGCCAACTCCAGAGGATTTTGAGCTACATGACTGTGTACAGGGAGCAGAGAGATACTCAAAGCTTAGATCAGATTTGCAAGCTCTTCTTTTGCGTGAGCCTGAAGTGGAGTATTGGACCGATGGATCTTGTTACCATGTAGAAGATCAATTGTGTGCTGGCTATGCGATAGTAAGAGCCCAGGATACTGGTTTTGTTGAAAAGGCTGAAGTAATCCCACAACCTACATCAGCACAACTTGCTGAACATGTGGGGTTAACAGAAATGTGTTTATTGGCCGAAGGTAAGCATTTGAACATATACATAGTTTCTGCCTATGCCCATAATGTATGTCATTTGTTTGGAGCAGTGTAGAAAAATCGAGGGTTTAAGAAAACTGATGGGTCACCAATAAAGCATCATGCTCAAATACTGAAACTGTTATATGCTATGATGAAACCTAAAGAAATAAGCAATAAATAAATGTGCAGCACATAAGTTAGATGCATCACTGGTCTCACAAGGGAATAAAGCAGCTGATGAAGCAGCAAAAACTCTTACAGGAGCTAACAAACTAGGTAAAGTATTTTTGGTAACTCATGAAGTGGACTTAGAAGACAAAGTAATGCTTAATAATATGCTTTTAATGCAAAAAGCTGTTCCTGAAATAGATAAACAGTTATGATTAGAAGGAGATGCCAACAGGGATTCTACTGGTCTTTGGAGAAACCATAAGGGATTGATAGTTGATAACTCATTTTGCTCGTCTAAACTAATCTTCTGATTTGAAACAAATACGTTTGCATCAGTTTCCTCTATCATCTGTTTGTTAGCTTCAAAAAACTTTTTACTAGTATTCAGATTATGCTTTATTTTTAACATGTATTTTTAACAACACGCTTCTGAGTTAGGTGTTTTTCCTTCTGCAATTATATAGAATTTTTTTCAGGAGTCTGGGTGACTTTTACAACATTTATAGTTGAAACTGATTTTATTTTTTTTCAATTTCAGAGGTTTTAATAGAGTTAGATGTGATAGAAGTAGAATCATTCATCTCTATCGATGCTTTAGCTAAAGCAATAACCCGATTTGTTGCACCATTTCCCTTAAACATTTCTGGAGCTAAAGTAATCTGTTTTATATGTGTTTTATTAACTTTCAGAGTGGTTATTACAGTATTTTGATCCTGAATTCCTTTAGTAATTGTATACTCTTCAATAAAACTCGAGTTCCTTATCATAATTGTCACTGTATGAGATATGTACCCTTCTTTTCACATATTTTGATCTGGTATAAATTTAAGCTCTGGTTCTAAAAACGTCCAAGTGTAATCCCCTTGGTCCTCCCATGTAACATTACGCAAAAGAATTGAACAATCATCTCTAATTTTGAACCATCTAAAGTCATTAAACAAGAGATATTTTCTCTGGTCATGAGGTAAATGATCAACTTCAGGTCCTGTTAACACCACTTCTTCACCTCAACTATTTCTCCAATTAGGAGGACTATTACTCCCTGTATTAAATTTTCCACATTTACTAGGAAGGTGAACTGTTTTACCTAGTACACAATTAATTTCAGTTTTCAATGGTGATGATATTTTTGCAATTATAGGAGGTGCTAGTGTAGTTAGTTGTGATATGTTTACCTTCTCAGTAAAATTCAAACCTGGAAAAGTGGAATTCTCTAAAGTTTCTTCCACTCTAGATCTGGTACCGTTTAGGTCTGACCTTTTTTTGCACTGGTCTTAGACTCCGTTGCTGATCCAAGTGTCTGAGCTGTTCTGAAGTGGAATTTCTGCTCTTTGGACCTGCTGTTTCTGGGACATATTGAAAAGTCAATGTCTCCATACCCTTTGTCTTGTTTATTAGCCGCTGTGTCATTTCTGGCATCATTAGAAATGTCATCAACATCATCCAAACCAGGAACGTCTCATGCATGTTATATTCGGTAGGTCCTTCCACATGTTTTCTTGGCTCACCTGAGCTCGCAGCATCTCTTTCCTCTGAGAGAGACATCTCATCTCTTGGTGCTTTAACACAATGAGATAAATGATATCATGTTGGAGACCCTTTAACCTGGACCGCAGTTTGAGTACTGCAAACAACTTCAAATGGAACTTTGCGGCATTATACCACTTTCTTCGAAACACCTTCAAGAACACCTTGTCTCCAAGTTGCACTGTATTCCTCCTTTGTTCATCCAGCTTCTCCTGCACCTCCTCTTTTTTTGCTTGTCTGAAACGTATGTAGATATTCTTTTATGCAAGTTAGCTAAGTATGAAACATAAGTTCGCAAGTCATCTTCTAAAAGGGCTAAGCTTGGACCCTTTCCAATTGTACGTAAACAAGGTGTTGGCATTAGTCTGCCTGTCATCAACTCATAAGGAGTCATGTGTAAATCACGTAGCTCACTTGAGCGACACACCATTAATGCTAACGGAAGTGTTGCTATCCAATTTAAACCTGTGTGCTGACAGATTTTACAATCTGATTCTTCAAAACACCATTCATTTTTTTTTCACAAATCCCCTGGCTTTGTGGATGGTAGACTGCAACCAGGTGCTGTTTGATTCCTATTTTTTGTAAAATTAATTTCACTGTTTTATCCACAAACTCTTTCCCATTATCTGAGGATATCCAATCTGTAAGTCCCCATCTGCTTATAACTTCTCTACACAAAAACATGGCAACAGACTGTGCATCTTTATGTTTAGTTGGACAAGCCTAAGGCCATCGTGAAAATCTCTCCACAACAACCAGCATATATATTTTACCTTAAACTGGTTTTACCATGTCAACAAAGTCCACAACTAACTCCCGCATGGGACCCCTTGGTGTTGGAATGTACCCAGGAGGAACCATCCCACCTTTGCCGGCATTATTTTTCAAACAAATTGCGCACCTGCTAATGACATAATTTGCTCAACTAAATATGGTGCCCAAAAAATCATATTCTTTTGTAATCTTCCTCCTGATTTCTCCCCTTGCAACATATGCTAACCCATGTGCTTCTTGGATCATTAGACCTAACAGGTCTGAAGGTGGGTTATCTATGACTGGACATCTGAAGTAATGACTGACCATTGCCATTCATTACAAAAAAGAGAAACAAATTGGAAGGTATATGGTTCTGATTCTTCTGTATTACAAATCACAGACCCATGGGCAGCTAGAAATGTATGGTTTCAGCAGATTACCCATTCGGTAAGAATGAGTAAAAAGTTGACTGGTCCATGTATGGTGAAAGATCCAACACCAGGTACATGGCCATCAATTTTAGAGACAGTAGCAGAACCACTACACGCTATATGTCAATCATATGCTCTTGGTTGTTATATCAACAAAAATCAGCAGAAGATAGAATAATGGCTTTATCAGTGAATCTGTTTCGACCTAGATTAAATTATACTTGGTTGCGGGATCTGCCATATATGAATTTCCTTGATCAGCATGAAAATATACTAACAATGGTTTGTTTAAAGTAATGTTTCATATGTCAAATCGCAAACAGAATAGAACATTAATGGTACAGCATCAAGTTTTGCCAGCAAATGTTACTATAGGAAATTTCAAAGATATTTGGTGGGTTTGTGGAGATAAAGCCTATATTTTTTACCATATGGATGGACAGGCTGTGGTATATGGCTAATTATGAGGTTTATACTCTCAAAAAAGATGAAGCACCAAATGAGGTTAATTCTGATGGTATTTCTAGAAGGCAAAAGAAAAAGGGAATGGCTCAATTTCATACTTTGGATGCCTACCATTGGAGAATTAGTATAGGAGAAAAATGGGGTATAGGACAATTTCCATGGTATGGTGTGACATTTTTAGCAGATCATATAGATAATATTACATACACCTTACAAGGGTTTGCTAATGAGACTATAAAAGGGTTTGAGCATTTGTCAAATACACAAAAAACTATAGACTAACATTATTGAAACATGATATGGCTCTGGATTACATTTTAGTTACAGGAGATGCCTGTTATACCTTGTTTCCTGATAATTCTGATAATATGACCAATGTCATAGAAGCATTAAAACACATAAGAGAGGCGTTTGGTCCATCAAAAGAAGCTGGATGGTCTGAAAATGCTTGTTTATTGCAAAGATTACGTCCAAAGGGAGCAATGTTGACGCAAGTTTTGGGAGCAGCTCTTTTAGCCTTGTGTATAATGCTTTGTTTTTGTACGCTGCTGTTAACCTGTGCAAAGGCTGTGATACTAAAATGGGTTGGAGTTGTGATGCCTGGAAATCAAGTGCAGATGCCATTATTAAATGGGACTGACTCAGACGAACATGAAGATGAAATATTGGAAAGTAACTGTGATGGGAAAATGCAGATTAACACCAATGAGTAATGATTAATGATAACTAATGACACAATATATTGTATTAATTAATCTTGATTAATTCTTACTAAATTATGTAGGCCTTAGTGTGCAGCTTAGTGTGTTTGTGACCTGAAAGGACTTATTACATTGTGTTGAGTTATTGTGACCCAGGAGACTGTGGGGAGAGGGAAGTGCTGAACAGATTAGAAGGAAGACTAGTTAGAGTGGAAGAAGGGAGTCAACAAACTGCAAACTGAAGGGGATCCCTCAACGTCTGCGATCATTTTTCCTGACAGTAATAAAATAGGAGATAACAAGGCACCAATAAGGCAATGTTTGGGTTGATGGAACGAGACATGATGTAATAACACCCAAATGGCACACATGATGGTGTATGTGACTAGGGTCCTATATATATATATGGTCTCTGAAATTTAAGAATAGCATACGTTGTCAAGAATAATGTACATAGTTCATAGATCTTAAACCCTACACAATAGTATAGGTTTTTGTGGAATGTGAGAGTGAAAAAACCTGTCGGGCAGTCAACTCAAGGAAAAATTGTCTCACGATCCTACTGCCCAGTAATCACTTAAAAGTACTCCTTTCCAATTTAAATGATTACTGTATGTGTAGGGACTAAAGTAAATGTATATAGAAACCTCAGACAATAAAATCAAACTAATGTCCAAATTCAGGCTGGTCGACCCATCGGACCTTCCAATGGACCTGTTCCTACCTGACAAACCCCATAGCCCTATCATCAAGAAAAATAAACAAAATATCTGGGATTCCAATACATTTACACAGATTAAATTGCATCAGTCTATAATCATCATTGTAAACAGTTGTTACATTTTTAAAGTGTCACTCATCCAAAACTCTATCAATCTCCAAAAAATAATCAATTAATAAAACAATTCAATATTAAGAAACACATGAAATTGTGTCACTCCACAGTCCTTCAGCAGTATCGCCTTTGGATGTAATGTTGAAGACGTTGAATTTGATCAAGTTTCCACAGTTCTGTTTTATTAAGTCCTTTAGTTTTATTGTCCTCTTTTGAATTTTTGGATCCCTGTAGTACATTGGAACTTCAAAACAACCATTCACCCTTACAGTGTTTTTCCCTCCTTTCATTCTGGAAGAAAGAAACAACAACCAGTATCTTTTGCAAAAATAACAGACACAAATGGCCACCTTATACAATTTAGTACTAGTAATATTAATACATTAAAACAAATTGTGCTACAGGTTAATTTTTACCTAACTAGATTGATAATGAACAGAAATTACAAATTAAAAGGAATAATAATATAGCTAAATAGTTAGGGAATAATAAAAGAAGATATTCAAAATGGATATTTCTCCATCAGGTTATTGTTATGGCAATTATCTAAGTGCATCCATGAAGGAAGATCAATTCTCAGGCCTGAGGAGAAATCAGAGAAACAAAGACAAAGAGTCATTCTCTCCGATTTCTCATTTATTAAACAAAATCATGCATATATATATATATATATATATATATACATATATATATATCGAAGGGGGGGATGAAATATATTAAAATGAAGTAGAATTTAATGTCTATATAGGGATATGTTATTAAGTGGGTGCAGTACATAGGATGACCCATTGTTCTTAAATGTTTGTCTGTATAGGGGTTTTGTCTCTGTGTGAATGGCATGTTGGGTAAGCTTTCCTGGTGGTAGCAAGACAGAATGTCCTATCTCTTTTTACCAGGACAGGAAATGAAGTAAACCAAGCCATAGTATTGACCATATGAAGACACTGCCCAACCTATATAAACTAAACCTGCAAGTTAGCATGTCAAAAGATATTGGCTAACTTCTCAACAAGCTGTCTATAGGGGCTTGTTAAGATGCTGATCTTTGCATTGTAATAAACCTGATTATTTTGCAATGAAAGAATGGTGTCTGCGTAGAGGTCTTTTTCAGCGTCTTCTTCACAATACTGAAAATAAACTACATCCACATTGTCCATAATATAGAAGGGGTGTTGGATGTGATGTTTCTGTAGTTGGCAGGCAAGGTCCACTACACCTTTGGCAGTTCGGCTATCAGCCAGCAGGAAGCTCAGAAACCCACATGGCTTCCATACCTCCTTCTTCCCCTTCAGTTCTTCCCATAAGGACTTCTGCAACATTGAATATGTGCTGCCGGTGTCCACCAAGGCAGAGACCTCTCGACCCCTTATCTGGAGGGGAAGAGTCAGAGAGTTATTCTGTGATGGGGTAGACTTTACTCCCTGTAGTCTCAGGATGAGCCTGGTTCCAGTAGCCCCTGACGGCTGACAGGTCACGTTCTACCAGAGTTCCCACTCTCACCAGCTCATCCACTGTCTTGAATGTCCCCCAAAGTATGCTGGCCAACAGCAGGTTACAGTTCCTCAGGATGGCCTGGAGTAGATCCCTTTCAGACATATCCTCCCTCCAGCAAAGACATAAGGCTCTGTACTGGTAGGTGAAATCCCTGTTATTCTCCTGTGGCCCTTGTCATCTGTCTCTTAGCCATCTCTCTGCTTCAGCCTCATAGTTTTCTGACCATAGAAAGATTGCTTTGAACTGGGCCCAGGTCCTGACTGCCTTCTTCTCTGCTTGCCACCATCTCTTGCTTCAAAGTGTTCAGGGACTCTAGCAGTGTTGGCATATCTGCAGAGTAACTGGGAGGCTCTTGAATCTTGGCCTCCAGGTTACCCAATATTTCCTCAATGGTTTGGAGGTGATTAGTTGTCAGCAATGCTCTCAGGAGGTCGTGGAGGAGGAGGGAGTGGCCACTCAGGAAATTTGTCCGGTCTCTGAGAGGGGTCTTCTTCACCTTCCTCATCGGACTCAATGTAGAGATGACTCAATGTGCTAATGATTTCATTGATTTCATCCCACCTTACACCTTCTGCAGTGAAATCCAGAAGGTGTAAGGTGCTTTCCCCAGCCTCAAACCACTGGGTTGCCATGCCAATCACACACAAACACAGTTAGAAGTAGAAAAAAAAAAAAAAAAAAAAAACAGGCACCACTTTGTAAATGCTAGTCTAATGCCCCTTAATTACACAGCTACAAAGATTTTATGAGGAAGGGTATCACCTGGGACTGTGTACAAGTTGTATGGATGGAGGCAACTAAGAGTGATGTATTTTATAGTAGTCTACTGAGACATAGACATCTACAAGGCAATTAAATGTAAAATAAGAATATATTGTATATGTATACAAAGAGAAACACCACATCAAGTAATTCACAATACTCCCAAATAACCAGTCAACAAACAAACATCCAATATGTACAAAGTGAATAAGATCCATACTTTGCAGTGGTTTGATTTTAGCAATTCAATGACTAGTATGTTTTTAACTTGTTGCCACCAGGCAGTAAACAGATCTTATATGATGTCCCTGTAGTAATTGAGATAGGGGAAGGCAGACGGCACCAGGTGGTATCAGCTGGTAGAGTGGAGAAATAGGAGTTCAGTGAAAGTCCTAGTTTGGTTACAGGTTAGAGCAGTATAAAGACCCTCAGCACTGGGGTGTTGAGCAGTGGAACTGAGGACTGTAGAATGATGGTGCTCTAGTCGATTTGGGAGGAGCTGGAGTGGTGTTTGTGATCCAGAAATAATCATTTAACATCAGTCCCTGACCTCACTAATGTTCTTGTGGGCTGTTCAGCTTTAGACCAGATTTCCACTGTCCATGGTTCTGAAACTGAGCTGGAGAATGGAGCTTCGGGACCATGGACAGAGCATGTACAGGGCTCAGGAATGTCACTTCATTGTGTATTAGATACGTATGGGTTATAGTCCCCACAGACTCTGTGTGAGAGAGAATTAGAGCACAGAAACTGAGTAAAAGACTACATTACCCATAATCCCCATGTGGTATCAGCCTTAAAGGAGTGTGAAAAGCAGACGTCAGCACTGAGAGAGAAAAGAACCATATCTGACCATCAGCAGACAGACAGAAATAACACACACACAGTTTCAGTGACCAGCCATGCTGAAATGAGACAAGCAATGCAGAAGTGAGGAGGGGGATGAACCCAAACGTCTGCATGTGACTCTCTGACCAATTCAAATGCTTGTGTTTTAAAATACACTGAGTGTCCAGAGTTCACAGACACCTGCTCATCCAATAACTAAAGGGAATTGGTCATGATCCTGTTCCCCCTCTGCTGCACTAACAGCCTCTGCTCTTCTGGGGAGGCTTCAGAACATAGCTGTGAGGATTTGATGGATGCTACAAGTGCATTAGTGAGGTCAGGTGCTGATGGTGGATGATTAGTTCCAGTCTAACTCATGCTGAAAGGATTGGATGGATTTGCATCACTCCAGAAAACACAGTCTCACTGCTCCAAAGCACATTATTGGGGGTCTTTATACCCCTCTAGCTCACACTTGGCATTGAGCATGGTGACCTTAAGCTGTGCAGCTGGTCCAGAGCGTCCAGTTTCATTGTCTGTGTCCACAGTGGGGTGTTATAGTGGAGCTCAGTGGAAATAACAGTTGTGAGGCCTTCATCAGACAAAGGCAGATAAAACAGTGGCCGTCCGCTCTGATAATGAACAACAAGCTGCAACCAACCAAGCTCCACCCCCCACCACTGTGGTTAAGACTCTACCACAGAAGAGGAAGCACAGGACCTGAAAGGAAACGCCTCTGTGTGCTGCAACCTAGCAACAGTGTGCACAACATAACACAGCCTCCATCTGAATCATAGACCCTCAGCTACGTTAAGCGTAGCCCCCCCCCCACACACACACACACACTGTGGACACAGACATTCACTTGTGCACAGAACTCCATAGAAAATTAAATTAAATGGGAGTCTTTAAAGCAGCCGTACATGAGTCTAGAGTCACCATGCTCAATGCCAAGTGTTGTCTAGAAGGGTGTAACCCCAGCACTGAGCTGTGGAGCAGTGGAACTGTGTTCTCTGGAGTGATGGAGATCTAATACCTTGGGCCTGAGTCGGTACCTGACCTCTCTCACGGCAAACTGACCACAACACACCACAGAGCACTGAGTCATCACCTCATCACCACCTCTGTGACAGGGGGAAAGGGGACTGGCAAAGTATGCAGAGCCACGGCTGAACTTCAGTCTGTGATTGTAGAACTACAAAGTGCTCCTGTGTGGTCAGTGGAGCTGATAAA
The DNA here is from genome assembly GCF_029633855.1 of Hoplias malabaricus. Lineage (NCBI taxonomy): Eukaryota > Metazoa > Chordata > Actinopteri > Characiformes > Erythrinidae > Hoplias > Hoplias malabaricus. The sequence goes on along the minus strand of NC_089806.1, from coordinate 41,017,067 downwards.
GTGGACAGTGAGTGTAGAAACAAGGAGGTGGTTTTAATGTTATGGCTGATCTGTGTTTACCCCCCATCCCCCACCAGTGCGCTGAAGAGAGTCCAGTAAGAGGAAGTAAATGAGGAAACACGCTGCTGCAGAGGCTCAACAGGAAGTGTGTGTGTGTGTGTGTGTGTGTGTGTGACAGAGTGTTAAAGCAGGTCACATGACCACTGTGGGCTACTCAAGGCCTAGACTGAGACTCCCATCAGCCTCCATCAGTGCACAGCGTCTAAGAGAATGATTTAAATTGTAAATTAATTCTATATTTAACCATTGTGTGTTAATGATATTTGACGCTGTATTCACTCGAGAGTCTTATTTATTTATTAAACCACATTATACACCCATCATGACACAAACAGAATCTGTAACACACTGAATCACTGTCCGTCAGAATCAGAAAGATATATTATATTATAGAAAAGTTCAAATGGAAAAGATCAACAGGAAATTTAAACAAATAATAAAGTAAATGCAGCAGAGAGTCGAGAGGAAACTTCAAATATACTGTAGAATGAACACAACGGAAACTGTAGACAATATTAATACTTCATAATCAATAAAAATATCAAATAATTGTTTGTGTGTGTGTGTGTGTGTGTGAGTGTGTGTGTTAACTGCGTTTGATACAGGAGTATTCTGTAGTATCTCCAGTGTCCAGCAGTGTGTGTGCTGATGTTGATGGTTTGTTGTGGACCACAGTGGAGTATGTCACATCGTCCTGCAGCAACAACACATTCAGAAACACTACGTTACGCCCTGGGCTTATTAACCTTTAACAAATAGAGTGACACTGACCCCTTACAGTGAGTTTTACCAGAATGTGTAAATGAGTTTAACCAGTGTGTGTTATTACATGTGTGTGTAATGTTGGAGTAAACACACTCCTACAGAAACACTCACCTGTTCCTGCTCCTCCTGGTGTGTGTCCTGTTTGTTTACAGTAGCGTACAGCACCAGAGCATCATCCTGTTGAAACACAAATTCAGCCAATCACACGCTTTCTGAACACAATAAAGCCTTCACATGGAGCTTTTCCCTCCACATCTGAAAAGCAGCTTTAAACCCTGGATGGAAACCACAGAGTCTCAACAAAAGCCTGAGAACTGCCGAGAGAGAAACAGCGGAGGTGGAAAACTAAAGGAAAACACAGGGAATGCTCCCGGATTCAGGAGTTTGGAAAAAGCAGTGAGGTCAGTCTCTGTGCTGCAGTGGCGTAGTGCAGGTCTTACCTGAGTCTCTTGACCTCCTCTACTTCCTGTCTGACTCTCCGTCCGTCCTCGTCTCTGAGCTGTAGAATTCATGCAGAGACTCACACACAGCAACTGGACTGAGCTCCCAACACTGTGTGTGTGTGTGTGTGTGTGTGTGTGTGTGTGTGTGTGTACCTCTGTATCTCCAGTAGAAGACTCCTCCGAGGACCATCAACAGCAGTGAAGCCCCCACAGCAGCGCAGATGTAGATGTAGTTGAGTGATGAATCTGAACCTGAAAGAACAGAGAGTGTGTGATGGTGGGGGTCTCTGGTTAAAAACCTCTGTGATTGTAAATTAATGAAATTAATGGATTGTAATTGTGTTTCTAAGACACTGATGATGATGGGACTGAACCTCCTCTGCTGTGGTCCCCAGTGGTGGATTCAGAAGATGTAGGTTGTGGTGTGGTGTTTACAAGAAGAGAACAGTTTAATGAGTTACACATACACTGTGACACTGAAGGCGTTCTGTAGTCAAACATGAAACGTAGGTTCCTCAAACCCACTGCTAAACACTGCAGTGAAGAAATAAACCCCAAAAGTGTCAGTATTTTCTCCTTTAAGAGCTATGATCACCAGTGTATTATCTTACTGTAGTTTTAAAATATTATGGCCCTTTACCAGCAGAAAATCTCACCTGTAGTACACTGATGTCTCAGGAGGTACCAGTACATTTTGGTTCCAATATAAATGTTGAAGAAAATTAATTCTAGTGTCTACTACAGCATTTAAGGTGGAACTGGAAGTTTGTACAAAAAGTGGTTGACTGAGAAGCTGAATGCATCTTCAAATCACAGTAGAGTAGGGACTTGGTGATAATGTGAATGTTGAACACTTCTGAAGGTGAATTACACCCTAAATGTAACTAAAGCGCAGCAGCTCCTCTGATATCACTGCAGACTGGTGTAGAGCTGCTACAAAACACCACTAGTCACATGGAAATAACACGCTGCCCTTTTTAATTTCTGTTATGTTGAAGGGTCATCCCTACAGTGCAGTGGATGATTTTAGCCGAGTTACACTTTGTAGCTTAGTTTCAAATGACAAGATGACACTTTAAAAAATAGGTTAAGTGTATGAATATGGGACTGGGCCATAAACTATATTTCTGAAGCAGTGCAGACAAAGACCAAAGGTGTGTAGAGTGTCCCCAACACAACTGTAGACACCAGTGAAGATAAATGTAGTTCTGACATCATCATTACATTATGGATATTGATCAGAGAGGGGTTACCTTTAACAGTGAGTCTGATCTCTGCAAATCCACGTCCTTCAGCTTTACATCTGAACACTCCTCCATCTTCTTTAATCAACTTTGTCAGATTTACAGTGACTCGTCCTAGAGAGTGAGTTATTTTAACTTTATTTTTATACAGATCACTCTCATTGGACACTACTACCCATGATTTTCCATTTTTGTTGTGTTCTTTCCAGGTGGATATCACAGGTTTAGAGTTGGTGTCAGTGCAGTAACAGGGCAGCAGTACTGACTCTCCAGTGTATGCAGTAATCTCTTTTGTCTTCCCTTGGTTTTCCAGTCTGCATCCTGCAGAAACACAGCAATGAATGTTCTTTATTTTCAGTGGAGAATGCAAACAAGAAGATAGGTCCTCTCTCTCTTTCTCTCTCTCACCCCGCCCCCAAATATTTTCCTCTCTCACTTTCCAGCATGAAGCCCTTTCTATAAAGCATCCTACAGAATGACTATGCAATGCAGGAGCCGCCTTGTTCACTCAACACCATATTGGAGGACCCTATAGTGCTCAGTAGCAGAACTCCTGCCCAGTGCCACCCTAACATCTATAGAACAGTCCAGTCCCTCCTCACCAAGCTCATGGACAACAATTACATCCAAGTTTAACTCCAGCCTTTGGAGACCATCCATGACACAGCTCCTCCTCAGTCTCCCGATGGAAGTTTGGAAGTTGGTCAGTTTCCAAAGCACGGAACTGGCACAGCAGAGGCCCTCAGCACAGGGCTCATGGAGAGTCTTTATGTTCCTCTGTTGGTCAGAGGGATGACCCTGGGTTTGGCAGGGGAGGGTTTGGTAGACATGGACTCAGCAGAACCCTGTCTTTAGGCTTCAGATGTCTCTCCTGGAGGGGGAAGCAGACTAGAGCTCCTCCCCTGGACCTGAAGGAGACACAAATCTTCCCTTTAAGTCTATCATTGCTCTGTCCGAGCATATTCAAGCAGACACCACTTTCAGCCAGGATCAGAAGCAGGATAACAGCCTGAATCATGCTTGGAGGTAGGTGAAGGTCATGGAGTATGAGGGTCTCACTGGGGTGGAGATACCCTCTGAATATTTCATGTTTCAGGTTTTTACAGTGTGGGGCTCCTCGGGCACAGTGAACTACTAGTTCTTCTCTGAACCAAGAAAGATGTGAGCATTCATCTGGCACACACCTCTTCCTTCCTCCAGCCCCTAGACACAGAGAACAGCCTGAACAACTAAGTAACAGATTCTGATTGCCCCAAGTGTTCAGAAGGTGAGCTGATAAACTGTGTGTTACAGTGGAGGCTGTAGATTTGCTGCATTTCCTGACCAATGAGCAGCTTAATGATAAAGAAGACTGACCACACGCCTGACCACTGCAAACAGAAGCATTTCACAACACTTTCATTGCACTGATGTTGTTCTACTGCTACAACAATCAGCAACTTCACACAATGACTTCACACACTTTACACACGTCACAAAGACTTCATTTCTGAAGCAGCGCAGACAAAGACCAAAGGTGTGTGTAGAGTGTCCCCAACACAACTGTAGACACCAGTGAAGATAAATGTAGCTCTGACATCATCATTAAATTATGGATATTGATCAGAGAGGGGTTACTTTAACAGTGAGACTGATTAATGTCAATCCACTTCCATTAGCATCACATCTGTATTGTCCTCCATCCTCTTCAGTCAGGTGTGAAATGAGCAGAGAGAGATTTCCTGGAGAGTGAGAGTTAAACAGCTGGACTCTGGACTTCTCTATCTCAGAGGTTTTGTCTATCCACTGACGTTGGATTAATTTGAATTTCTCCCAGCTGAATGTGTTAGCTTTAGAGCTGGTGTCAGTGCAGTAACAGGGCAGCAGTACTGACTCTCCAGTGTATGCAGTAATCTCTTTTGTCTTCCCATGGTTTTCCAGTGTGCATCCTGCAGAAACACAGCAGTGGATGTTCTTCATCTTTAAACACCTCTGAACATGTGGAAGTTCTTCAAAGTGAAGCTTGACGTTCTCACAACAATGTGTCATCATCTGCACAACACTCTCTTCATCACAAACAGAGCGTTACTTTAAAGACGCCTTTATAAAAAGAGATCACTGACCAGTCCAGACTCTGTTCCTCACTTTAACCACACTGTCAGAAACAGAGAGGATTGTACAGGTACATTTCAAACCAAATAAAATAAAATCCTACTCTGATGTATCTAACTGAAGTTACTCAAAGGCTCCCACCACTGCTACAAGTCAAAGAGCCCATTTCAGTTCCAGCTCTCCACAGGGATATTCTCACAGCTCTGAGTGAGTGGGTCAGAAGTGATTGACACCTCTTTAAACAAATAGCATGGACACAGATGAATCCAAATAAAAGGATGTAAAGGAGCACTCCCGGTGCACAGTGTAAAGCAAAGCTTATGGCTGAAGGATTAATCCATCTGTGCCAAAGTATTTTAGAATCAAGTTAAACTGGCTTGGTTTATCACAGAAAAAATAAATACATATTGTCTTTATTTAGAAAATACTGATTCAGAAAAAAAAATACTTTATTCAGATAAACTTTATAAAACTTTATTGTATCTGTTTAAAAGTTGTATGTTGTCTTACAAGAACCCAGTGAATCAGAAAATGTACAGAAATGACTAGTCCGTTATCCAGAGCACCTAGTAACACAATGTTTACCCCAAAAATAATAGCTGATTTTTGTTTTTGGGATTTTTTTCTGTATTTATGTTTCTTAAGTGGAGTAAAGAGGGGATCAGTGTGATCATAATCAATTAGAGTCAACAGCTGCCAATCATCTAGAAATGAAAATGAATCTGAACTGTATGAGATGATGTAACACTGTATGAGGAGGATGACGACATAACACACTCATAACATCATTCACAACACTTCAGACAGTAATAAGCCTTTCTAAATGGTCAGTTAATGTCACAGTTATTCATTAATAATAATTACATAAAAGTTAATTGTAATGCTGTAATGCTTGTTGCTGTCATATTATTAAATACTGTCCAAAGTCTTATTAATTAATGTACCCTTATTATAAAGTGCTACTAAAGAAAAGTCTCATTCTCCGTCAGAGCCCTGAGGTCCAGTGAAGAGAAGATAAAACATCAGCAACATTGTCCCTAGTAAAACAGCACTGAGTTCCAGCACAGTGTCCACTCCATACTCTCTCTACACATACACTGTTTACACACACACACACACACACACACACACACACACACACACACACAGAGTCTAATGGCCACCAGCACTGAGCAGCTGGAGGAGATTGAACCTTATCAGTGTTCCAGTGTTCATCAGCAGCTGCATGAGAATTGAGTTCACACTCTCTGATAATGATAATCTGTCATGAGTCATGGGAACACACACCACTTCCTCTTTAAAAGGGGCAGCGATTCTCACACTGAACCCACACTGACACAGTGTAGTATTAGTACAGACGCAGTGGACTGGTCAGTGTGGGCCACTCTACTGAGATCAACCTGCAGATGTGTGTGATGTAAACAGCTGGGTTTAATAACATTTTATAAAACCCTTTGATATAAAAAAATGCAAAGATTATTAAGTATAAAATATCATATGTTCCAGTTTATTGATTATTTTGTGTTCAGTTAAAGCTCACTTCAGAATTATGTTGCAGTCTCACTGTAGATTTGGGAATTTAAGGGTTAAAACTGAACAGTGTGAATGGCTGCTTCCAAACATTTTTCAGCACCATCACAGCCCCCCCCCCCAGTCCATTTCCTGACACAGCCCCCAGGCTAAAGGATTAGCATTAGCATTGCTAACGGTGCTGCAGAATGGAGGTGTGTGTACAGAGGGGTGATGAAGTGATAACTCAGTGCTCTGTGGTGTGTTGTGGTCAGTTTGCTGATGCTCAGAGAGAGCACTATCTCGGGCCTCTGCTTCCTCTCTGTTGTCATGGCGATGAGGCCACAGTTGTGGTTAAGAGAGATGGGGCCTGTTTCTCTCTGAGTCTGCGCAGTGGACACTACTCACAGACAGAGGGGCTTATGTAGCCAGGTCACTGCTATATACTACACTACAGAGACTAAAGTTTGGGGACACCTGCTCAGTCAACACGGGGAATGTCTCTCTTTGGTGCAGTTTGAGCCTCTACTCTTCTGAGAAAGCTTTACACTAGACATTGCTGTTAAATATGGTGCTGAAGGAAATGAATACACATTCTTCAGTGTTAAAGGTAAACCCTCTCTGAAAATATCCATAACGGAAACCTGACCTCCTCATTAGATGTGTAGACTGTTGACCACAGCAGGAGTGTGTAGCTGGTATCTTCCTTTCTCTTGGTGAAATAGACCACACCCACCACTGTGTGGAGAAGGACCACAGTGATGAAGGTAAAGGGGACGGAGGGAAGAGGCTGTGTAAAGGGAAGTGGGTTGTGTCTCTGTGTAAAACCAAGGCTGAAATTGTCAGAGTGGTCACTAATGTAACAGTTGCCCCTCGGTAAAGGGTTCAAACTCAAGACTGTTGGCTATTAGACAGGAGTCCTACAGGGGGAGCAGCTGTGAACTAGGGAAAATAGACCCAGGAGCAGAGTAATCTGGTCTACAAGGGGTTAAATGGTGGTGTTGTGTGTTGGAGGATCTACAGTAGGAGAGAGAATGAACTTACCTTCAGCCACATGGAGCACCAACAGCAGATAAACACACACCTGCATTCTTACTGAGATCCAGAACACACTCACTACACACAGCCACAACAACACTACAGCAGTTACAGCCACAACTCCAGCCTGATACTACTCTACTACTGTAGCTGTGCAGCTCTGTCCTCAAGTGTACACTCGACCTCACCCAGTCTACACTACACTACAGTAAACTACACTGGACTACACTACACTAAACTAAACTACACTTCACTACACTACACTAAACTAAACTAAACTACACTACACTACACTAAACTAAACTACACTTCACTACACTAAACTAAACTACACTACACTACACTAAACTAAAAAACACTAAAACTAAGGCCCGGAGCTCTGCAACTCTCTCAGCAAACCTTCACTGGTCTGTTCACTCTTCTGTAATGAGAACACAGTAAAGATGAACAGGGATCAGATGAGTTCATTGTCTTTCTCTTTCTCTCTCTCTCTCTCTCTCTCTCTCTCTCTCTCTCTCTAGCTCTCATTCCGCCTTTCTCACACACTAAATATGGTTATGCGGTTGTGTCTTGTTCCATCCTCTCTCTTCTGTTCTATCACATCTTCCACTACGTCACACATGCAGAAGGCGGAGGCTGGTCTAAGTCCTTCCTTCAGTAAAAGCAGTGTTACGAAGTAAAATAAACAGTGCACTGACAGTAAAGGCACCAAGGGCAACTTCAGAACAAGAAAAAAGCAGAAGCTCAGAGACGAATTGAAGCACTAAGCTACTGTAAAAACGTCTGGAAACACTCCTTAGAATAACATCATCCAGCTACTTTAGGGCAACCCCACAGTGGACACAAGTTCAAAGGATCGGTCATGGGTCTGTTAAAGAAAAGAAGAATGACCAAGTAAAAGCAGACAGGAAAATACAAAATTACTATGTGTTTTTTTTTATTTGAGACAAAGTTTTAATCAAGTGATCAGAACAATTTTACAAACAGATTTACACCTGATCAAATGATCCAAACCCATGGAGCAAGGGAGTCTGGGTCTGGAAAACATCTCTTAACCACAGGTGTGGCCTTGTTGCTGTGAAAACAGAGAGGAAGCAGAGGGACAAAGATTTGTCCAAACATGTACAAACTGACCACAACACACCACAGAGTGCGTCACCATCACTTGTGTACACACGCTGCTGCAGAGGATCAACAGGGAGTGTGTGTATCTGTGCATGTGTGTGTGTGTGTTTGAAGTCGATCAGGTTTAGGTGTCCTCATTTGGTGTGTAGTTCATGTGCTTGTCACACCCTCGTCCTGTCATGTCTGTCATTTCCCCGCCATGTGCTCTCTTAGTACATGGCTCTGTTTGTTATTGTCCATGTCTCTGCCCTTGTCCCACCTTTGTTCCACCTCCTTGTCCGTCCTCCTCATTATCTGTCTCAGGTGTGTCTTGTCTGTGTCATGTATTTAAGTTTCCTTGCCTCACTACTTGTTTGTCGGTCATTTGTTTCATTCCCCAAGTCATGTTGGTCCTCTTCCATTGTTGCTGTGTCATGTTACTCAGTCTGGTCTGTCTGTCTCTGTCTTTTCTTAGGTCATGGATTTAAGTCTGTCTGTTGTGTTTGCTATAGCCCTCTGTGTTTAGTTTTGGATTTAGCAATGTGTTTATGTTTAGCTTTAGCTATCTGTTTATCGTTTAGCTTTCTAGGTCTCTGTTAAGTATTTCTGTTTAGTTCTCTGTTAAGTATCTCTGTTTAGGTCTTTAGTCTGTCTGTCTTTCCCATTTGCATTAGTTCTCCCTTTTAGGATTAGTCTGTCTGTCTCTGCTGTTTCTCGTTTAGTTTCCCAGGTTATGTTGCTACCCAGTCTGTCAGTCCGTCTGTCTCCAGCGTTCACCTTAGTATTGTTTCGTTCCATAGTCTGGTTATCTCTCAAGTCTGTCTGTCCCGTTTACCCTGTTTTGCCCCCGTGTCCAGTTTAGCCTGCGTAGCTCCCTGTGTCTTTCTGTTAAAGTCTCTTTGTTTGTTATATTTCGTAAATAACATACTGTGTTTTAGCGAGTGTGTCCGCCTCCATCTGTCCGCCATCCTGACAGAATGACCGACCCACTAAAGGACGCAGCTAACAAAGCCATGTCACTGGATAAATCCATTAAAATAGCAGAGGAATTACTGGCCATAAGGGTGGGTGATCAACCTGCTATTTTACAATCATACCTGGGTTTACCTGTGGAATTTGAAGGAGGTCGCAACTGTAAGGGATGTATACTGCAGTGCAAAAATTATTTTGAATATTTGACCTGTCCTACTCCTCCTGAATTTATTCAGGTCATGTTTGTTAAATCTCTCCCTAGAGGAGAGGCATTATGGTGGTCAGAAAAACTAATTAAGGAAAAGGCCAAGGATATTACTATAGAGACATTTATAGAACTCTTAAATGAGAGATTATCTCATTCTGCTCCCGAGGATTACCCCCTCAGGTCCGGGGAAATTTTTTTGGGGGGTTGAGGGTAGGGGCTGTTAGCCTCAAACCGCTGGACATGGGAGGTGAGGCTAACAGGGGCGCATCTCCGGGGGAACTATGGTTGAAGAAGTCCCTCAAGAGTGCGCTCATCAGTCCCCCTAAACCCACAGGAACTCCAGCATGTGCCCGGCGAGCAGCTCAAGCCCCTGCCTCTGTGGACTTCTCCACTCCTGTTCCCGAGATGGCGGCGAACCCCACCGCTCCTGTCCCTGAGAAGGCGGTCACCCAGGCCGCTCCCGTCCCTGAGAAGGCAGCTTCCTCAGCCGCTCCTGTCCCTGAGAAAGCAGCTTCCTGAGCCGCTCCTGTCCCTGAGAAAGTGGCGTCCCCCGCCGGTTCTGTTCCAGCGAAGGCGGCCATCCAGGCCGCTCCTGTCCCTGAGAAGGCGGCTTCCTCAGCCACTCCTACTCCAGAGAAGAAGGCATCCGCGTCCCCCACCACATCTGTTCCTGTGAAGGCGGCGTCCCCCACCGCGTCTGTTCCTGCGAAGCCAGCTTCCCCCGCCACGTCTGTTCCTGCGAAGGCAGCGTCCCCCGCCGCTTCTGCACACGTGACTGTGGCCCCGGCTGCTTCTGCACCCGTGACTGTGGCCCCGGCCACTTCACTTCATGTCCGTAGATCGGCCCCAAGGACTTCAGGGCCGATCCCCAGAGTTGTGCCCAGACTGACTTCTCGGACATCCCCACAGACTTTGGCCAGTCCTGGGCACCCCTCTGTTTTGATTCCCCTGTCTGTCCCTGTCCTAGTTCCGGTCTCTGTTTTCATCCCTGTGTCTGCCCTTGTCTCTGTTCCTGTCCCTGTCACTGTGTTCGTGTCTGTCCCTGTGAACGTCCTGTTCCCCTGCCAACTCCAGTCCAGTCCCCGTTTCAACCCTCTGTTCTGTCTCAAGTCCAGTGTTACCGTCCCCTCTCTATGCTTGTTTTTAATGACCAGGGGTAAGAGGGGACATAACATGAGATGTGTGAAAATCAGGTACAGTTAAGATAACCCACACAACTGCTGCTCTTAATTAGATTTAATTTAACTTCAGTAACAATACAAAGAAAAGAACAAACATGGAAAAAGAAAGAAAGAGCACAAAATAACTTGACAAGTGAAGCTACATTTGGAGTTCACAAAAAAAGGACAAAGGTGAGTTATTCACATAGCCAACACACTCAGGTGGACTATGGACGGTGCCAAAGAAAAGAAAAGAACAAAACAACTTGCCTGCCTAACCTACTAATTTCCCTAAGAAAAAATACATGAGTGGCACTCCCCCCTTACCTAGTGTATACAATAATTTACTATCAATACTGCTGGGTGTTTTTGCTAGCCTGTCCACACTGAGGTAGTGAACAACTAAAGGTTAGCACATAGTCACATTTGCTTAGATACCAACTTTAACTCCACAAGGAAAACAAGTAGCTTAGCCACAACAAGCAAGTTAGCCACAAACAAGCAAGTTAGCCACAAACAAAAACAACATGGCCTCCTCTCCCCAGCTCTCTCTCTCCTTTCTCCAGCATGGGCCACCTTTAAACCAGAAGCCCCGCCTTCACTCCAGAAACAGCTCCTTTTATTGGTCAGATACAGGGGTTGCTGTTGATCACCTGTAATAGGACAGGATTAAGAGAGCAAGGAAAAAGGGGTGTGGAGAGAAAAAAAAAACAGACAGCCTTTCTGGCATGTAACATCCAGTCTCATGTCCAGTCCCGGTACCCAGTCCTGTCACCTGTCCTGTCTCCATTCAAGTCCCCAGTCTGTAATCAAGTATAGTCCCCTGTCCATTCCCAGTTCTCCATTCCATCACCTGTCCCGTCTCCTGTCCAGTCCCAGCACCCAGCCTCTGTCCTGTCACATACAGCCTCTGTCCAATCTTCTGTCTCTGGTTCTGTCCTGTCCTCATTCTTGTCTCCCGTTCCTAATCCTGTCCTGTCCCCAGACATGTCTCCCTCACCTACATCTGTTCTGTCTCAGTCCCCATCCAGAGTTCAAGCCTAGTCTCCTGTCTCGTATCCTGCCCTGTCTCAAGTTCAGTCCCAGTACCCGGCCTCAGTCCTGTCTCCTGTCCAGTTCCCGTTCCCATCCAGTGTCTAGTCCAATGTCAAGCACCCTGTCCAGTTACCTGCTCCTGTCCAGTCTCATGTGTCCACTCCCATCCTGTCTAGTCTTTTCCAGTCCCAAGTCCTTTCTCCTGTTCCCTTTTATCAGTCACCTGTTCAGTCCCCTGTCTGCTCTCCGGTTTTGTCTCCAGTCTGTCCCGCTCTTCATTCCAATGCTTCATCACCCATCTCTAGCTCTGTCTTGTCTCCGTTTCTGTCATCTGTCTTGTCCCAAGTTTCTTCTCCTGTTTCCACCCTTTGTCAGTCTCCTGTCCTGTCCCGAGTCCAGTCCCCAGTTTAGTTTCAGGTTATGTTGCTACCCAGTCTGTCAGTATGTCTGTCTCCGGCGTTCACCTTAGTATTGTTTCGTTCCATTGTCTGGTTATCTCTCAAGTCTGTCTGTCCCATTTACCCTGTTTTGCCCCTGTGTCCAATTTAGCCTGCGTAGCTCCCTGTGTGTTGTCTTTCTGTTAAAGTCTCTTTGTTTGCTATATTTCATAAATAACATACTGTGTTTTAGCGAGTGCGTCCGCCTCAGGCCCTAAAACGGGTTTAATGCACAGCTTCATGATATTTATTCATTCACTGAGCAGCAGCATCACTTTCCACAGCTTCACTGGAGCTTTACTGAAAACTTTACTGTTGCAGGGTAAAAAACACAACTTATATTCGTAAATTTATATCTCATGAATGCCTGAAGTTATCTGCATCCTCCACATACCGTTAGAAACCACAGATTCTACCGTTTCATGTTTTATTTTGCTCTCATAGAGGATTCTAATCTAATAATAAATGATCTCCCTGCTCAGGGACATAAACTATAAGGTGTGCCATTTATATGGATACACTTCAATAAAATGGGAATGGTTGGTGATATTACCTTTCTGTTTGTGGAACATTAGTATATGGGAGGGGGAAAACTTTTCAAGATGGGTGTGACCATGGTGGCCATTTTGAAGTTGGCCATTTTGGATCCAACTTTTGTTTTTTCAATGAAAAGAGGGTCATGTGACACATCACACTTATTGAGAATTACATAAGAAAGACAGTTGTGTGCTTGGTTTTAATGTAACTGTATTATTTCATGAGTTATTTACAAGTTTCTGACCACTTATAAAATGTGTTCAAAGTGCTGCCCATTGTGTTGGACTGTCAACAAAACCCTCTTCTCCCACTCTTCACACACTAATAGCAACACCACAAGAGAAATGCTAGCACAGGCTTCCAGTATCTGTAGTTTCATGTGCTGTACAGCGTATACTTTCTGTTTCTTTTTGACTCACATGACCTCAACCCACTGTCTCCAGGCAGAAAAAATATGAGTCATCAGCAAAAACATATTCCTATTATTGATTTATAGATTTTCAGAGTTTTTGTAGATTTCACATCAAATAATATTGCATTAGATCAACAAATATAAACTAAAAAGCTTAAATAATTCTTCATTGTGTGTATTCTAAATAAACAAGTATTATTTCATCATATTCTTAAAAGATAATAATAATAATAATGATTGTTATTATTATGAGAAGCTGAGAAAACTGCTAATGTCCCAAAACATGTTTTATTTGTTGAGATATTGTCCATATTTGCCCTGAACTAAATTCCTGAAAGTCTGGGCCTGCTGTGACTGTCAGAACTTTATCAGTCATACATCCCAGAGCTTAGAATATCAAGAAAAATATGTCTGTCTGATGCTACAAATTTATTATGTCACAGTAATATGAAATGTAATAAATTAGCATCAAAAATGCTTATGTTTTCATCTAACAGACACCTCACACTAACAATCTGTGTGAATATATCCGATGTGGGAATATGATTTCAAGGCTATATATTGAGAAATATGAAAAAAAGCAGACACTTGGTAAAATTTTGGTCAAAACATGACCAATTTCAAGAAATATTTATTTATCGGTCAGCATGAAAACCTCAAGTGATTACATATTTGAGTAGCCAAGGGTCTTTAGAAAATAAAACAACATATTGAATATGGCTATGTCACATAATTACTGTTTAAATGCAACTGAAAGGGGCACTGAAAAAAAACGAAAATAGCTATATAAATAGGGTCCATACAAACACCATGAGACACTTCATAACTCTTATTTATTTATTAATGACAGCACAATACACCCAGCACTACACAACAGCATCAATAACACACTGAATCACTGTCTGTATGAAACTAATGACCACAATGTGGTTTTGTTTAAAAGCTAAACATGTATAAAAAAAATATATATTATATAAATAACCTGCAGTAAATTTAGAAAAAATATAAATATCTGAAATAATTTTTAAAATCTGTGTGTGTGTGTGTTAAGTACGTTTGATACAGGCATATTCTGTAGTATCTCCAGTGTCCAGCAGTGTGTGTGTGTGCTGATGTTGATGGTTTGTTGTGGACCACAGTGGAGTACGTCACATCGTCCTGCAGCAAAAACACATTCAGAAACACTACGTTACGCCCTGGGCTTATTAACCTTTAACAAATAGAGTGACACTGACCCCTTACAGTGAGTTTTACCAGAACAGCACCAGCGTACAGCACAGTTTAGCGTACAGCACCAGAGCATCATCCTGTTGAAACACAAATTCAGCCAATCACACGCTTTCTGAACACAATAAAACCTTCACATGGAGCTTTTCCCTCCACATCTGAAAAGCAGCTTTAAACCCTGGATGGAAACCACAGAGTCTCAACAAAAGCCTGAGAACTGCCGAGAGAGAAACAGCGGAGGTGGAAAACTAAAGGAAAACACAGGGAATGCTCCCGGATTCAGGAGTTTGGAAAAAGCAGTGAGGTCAGTCTCTGTGCTGCAGTGGCGTAGTGCAGGTCTTACCTGAGTCTCCTGACCTCCTCTACTTCCTGTCTGACTCTCCGTCCGTCCTCGTCTCTGAGCTGTAGAATTAAAGCAGAGACTCACACACAGCAACTGGACTGAGCTCCCAACACTGTGTGTGTGTGTGTACCTCTGTATCTCCAGTAGAAGACTCCTCCGACGACCATCAACATCAGTGAAGCCCCCACAGCAGCGCAGATGATGATATTGTTTGATGGATCTGTATCAAGAAGAACAGAGAGAGAAAGAGAGACATTTGTTGGTATGTGTGTGTGTGTGTTGGCGGGGGCAAACACTACATTTCCAAAACAACAGCTGACACAGGAATTCAGCTGAAATTGCTAGACACAAGCCCAAGGTCACCACGCTCCACAGTGAGAATCAGTCAGAGTGGACTCCACCTTCATCACTGGGCTGTGGAGCATGTCTGGCATAATGTTATTATCTGGAATATCACATCAGCATCAGTACTTATCACCACTAAAACAACGACCACGTATTTGTAGCTGAAGGCCACTGAGAATTCACAGCTAAGATCTAATATCTAGTTTCACTTCAGAGCATGTTATACAGCAAAAAAGAGTGACAAACTAAAACACTGCACACTTCACAAAAGAGAAGTGCAAAAAAGATCCATACACCACATTATACAGTCATGTTAAAGACTTCTTCCACACATTATCTGTCCACAACTTGGACAAAGACAGGATGGAAAAACTAAGAAGAACAGTGTGAACACAAGAATTAAAGAATTAAAATGTGAAATCTGGGCCTGGAATTAGCTTTTACCTTTTTGGGAGGAAACTGTGGAGGAAGGTTCAGCTGCAGATGTGGGAATGATTTGATCAAGTGTTGAACTCGGTGTTGGAGGTGGGATCCCTGCGAGGAGAGAAGAGTCCATGATGAATGTTGTAGAGATGAGCACTGTGCTGGAACTACACTGGAAACTTTCAGAATCCCAAACATTTTACACTACTACATTAATTCTACAACTGATCCACACTCAATAATTCATCACACACTGATGACCTCAGGACTAGTCACTGGTAAAGACCAGCGCTACCTTATGAAGATGGTCCTCTACCTGCATCACAACACATTCACACTGTGTTTTACCTTCAACAGTGAGACTGATGACTCTGTATTCACTTCCTCCGGCATCACACCAGTACCCTCCTCCATCCTCTTCAGTCAGGTGTGATATGAGCAGAGAGAGATTTCCTGGAGAGTGAGAGTTGAACAGCTGGACTCTGCCTCTGTATGAACTGCTCTCAATAGAAACATGTTCCCACACACTTCCATTTACTTTGTATTTCCTCCAGGTGATTTTCTTAGGTTTGGTGTGAAATTCAGAGTAGTAACAGGGCAGCAGGACTGGCCCTCCTAGACGTGCTCTGATCGTTGTACGCCTGTTGTGCAGAGTACGACCTGAGGAGATACATGAACATGACGTAACTGTGAATCCAAACCAGTTCAGGAAATGATGTCCACTTTTATTTTAATTTATATGAATTTAAAGATTGTGTTCTGCATGGACTAAGTATTTGGTACATTGCGCTCACAACATGTTCATCGTCAGCTAAACAGAATTTATTATATGCTATAAATACACTGTAAAAATAGAAACCTAAAAATTTGTCAAATTTACTTACCAATGAAAAAAAAATTACACTGATTTTACCTGTAGTGACAATAATGTGCCTTTATACCTTTTTATTTTGAGAGCACAGGAGAATGAACTTACCTTCAGCCACATGGAGCACCAACAGCAGATAAACACACACCTGCATTCTTACTGAGATCCAGAACACACTCACTACACACAGCCACAACAACACTACAGCAGTTACAGCCACAACTCCACCCTGATACTACTCAACTACTGTAGCTGTGCAGCTCTGTCCTCAAGTGTACACTCGACCTCACCCAGTCTACACTACACTACAGCAGTTACAGTCACAACTCCACCCTAATACTACTTTACCATCTAAACATGAGATGAGATAAATTTTATTTTCCCATAAGGCGAAAGGGATGTGAAAGTTAGTTTATTTTGTCTATGTATTTACTTAAACTAAAATAAACTAAAGCCTTGAACTCTAACTTTCTCTTCAGAAATTCACTGCTCTCTAAGTCGAACACAGCAAACAGGAAACCTGCTCAGATGAGCTCTTACTTTCTTTCCCTCTGTCTCTCTCACCCACAAAAACAGTGATGTGGTCACATCTCGCATTTGAACCTTTACTGTACCCTTCTTTCATCTCTTTTATCACATTTTCCACTACGTCACAAATGTAGAAGGTGGGTGAAAGGCCTAAGTCCACTCTCAAGCAACAGCCTTATTATTTAGTAAAGTTATGACTGGATTAAAAGACAGACAGCAGTTACTTCAAAAAACAAAGGCAGCAGCAGGGTGAAGAACACATTTATTTTTACAACATCCACCTACTGCAAGTTAACCACGTAGTGGACTCAGATACTCAAAGTTTTTAACATTGACAGAGAGAGTGAGAGAAAGACAATGATCCGATTTTTATGATGTGAAATGTGAAATCTGGGCCTGGAATTAGCTTTTACCTTTTTGGGAGGAAACTGTGGAGGAAGGTTCAGCTGCAGATGTGGGAATGATTTGATCAAGTGTTGAACTCGGTGTTGGAGGTGGGATCCCTGCGAGGAGAGAAGAATCCATGATGAATGTTGTAGAGATGAGCACTGTGCTGGAACTACACTGGAAACTTTCAGAATCCCAAACATTTTACACTACTACATTAATTCTACAACTGATCCACACTCAATAATTCATCACACACTGATGACCTCAGGACTGGTCACTGGTAAAGACCAGCACTACCTTATGAAGATGGTCCTCTACCTGCATCACAACACATTTATTTAATTCACCTTCAAAAATGATTTCAATGTCTCTGTATCCACTTCCTTCAGCTTCACATTTGTACCATCCTCCATCCTCTTCAGTCAGGTGTGATATGAGCAGAGAGAGATTTCCTGGAGAGTGAGAGTTAAACAGCTGGAGAGAGACGTCTGTACTGAACACTCTTAATAGGCATCTCCTCCCACATTACCTTTAGTTTCTTCCAGGTGATTCTCTCAGATTTGGCTCGTAGTTCAGTGCAGTAACAGGGCAGCAGGACTGACCCTCCTTTATACGCTGTGATACGTGTTGTTTGACCACTTTCCTCCAGAGAACAGCCTGAAGAGACACACGGACATAAACATTTCACTGTGAATCCAGTGTTGAGGAAGTGATTGGTGTTTGTTGTTGAACATGATTTCACAGACTGTGTTCTGAATGGACTGAGTAACTGGACTTAAGGTCACTCAATAACACGGTCAGATGGAGTGAGTGACCATCCTAGTTATCATCAGCCAATCAGATTTATATAAACACTGTAAATACACTGTAAACAATGGAAACCTACAGCGAGTGACTGAAGTGGTTTATTGAAGTCAAACTCTGAAAGATCAGTGTTTATTGGAGTTTAATAAAACTATGTAATCTTCTTGTTCCCACATGAAGTGTTTGGAGGGTGAGCTGATGAACTGTGTGTTACAGTGGAGGCTGTAGATTTGCTGCATTTCCTGACCAATGAGCAGCTTAATGATAAAGAAGACTGACCACACACCTGACCACTGCAAACAGAAGCATTTCACAACACTTTCATTGCACTGATGTTGTTCTACTGCTACAACAATCAGCAACTTCACACAATGACTTCACACACTTTACACACTTCACAAAGACTTCATTTCTGAAGCAGCGCAGACAAAGGCCAAAGGTGTGTGTAGAGTGTCCCCAACACAACTGTAGACACCAGTGAAGATAAATGTAGTTCTGACATCATCATTACATTATGGATATTGATCAGAGAGGGGTTACCTTTAACAGTGAGACTGATGAATGTGTGTCCACTTCCTCCAGCATCACATTTGTACACTCCTCCATCCTCTTCAGTCAGATTTGATATGAGCAGAGAGAGATTTCCTGGAGAGTGAGAGTTAAACAGCTGGACTCTGTCTTTGTACTCAGCAGAAAGGGTTATGGTAGTCCGACTGTTTCCATTTTCTTTCTCCCAGGTGAATGTCTCAGGTGTAGAGTTGGTGTCAGTGCAGTAACAGGGCAGCAGTACTGACTCTCCAGTGTATGCAGTAATCTCTGTTCTCTGCCCTTGGTTTTCCAGTGAGCATCCTGCAGAAACACAGCACTGAATGTTCTTCATCTTTAAACACCTCTGAACATGTGGAAGTTCTTCAAAATGAAGCTTGACGTTCTCACAACAATGTGTCATCACCTGCACAACACTCGCTTCATCACAAACAGAGCGTTACTTTAAAGACGTCTTTATAAAAAGAGATCACTAACCAGTCCAGACTCCAATCTACTGTTCCTCACTTTAACCACACTGTCAGATACACTGCTACAAGTCAAGGAGCCAATTTCAATTCCATTCTAGTGGCTCTTCACCAGAATCTGAAGCTCTAACTGGACTGTGGTGGACAGTGGACAGTAGGAGAAGAGATGAACTTACCTTCAGCCACATGGAGGACAAGCAGAAGATAAAAACACAGCTGCATTGTGTCTGAGATCTACAACACCGTCACTACACACAGCAACAACAACACTCCTGAAGATCCACCTCCTCACAAACTACACAACTGAACACCAACACACACCAGTGTCCTCAACTCCACAACATTCCCCACAATATCAGCACTAAAGTAAAGCCTGAGCGCTTTACTGGACTCTTCCACAACGTCAGAGAGGAACTGTGTTCTCTCTCTCTCTCTCTCTCTCTCTCTCTCTCTCTCTCTCTCTCTCTCTCTCTCTCTCACACACACACACACACACAGACACACACACACACACAGAGCACATTTCTGGTATTGCACAATGTGGTGTTGCATACTATTTCCTCTTGAAAAATGTTTGAAAGCAGCCATTCACACTGTTCAGTTTTAACCCTTAAACTCCCAAATCTACAGTGAGACTGCAACATAATTCTGAAGTGAGCTTTAAATGGTGGTGTTGTGTGTTGGAGGATCTACAGTAGGAGAGAGAATGAACTTACCTTCAGCCACATGGAGCACCAACAGCAGATAAACACACACCTGCATTCTTACTGAGATCCAGAACACACTCACTACACACAGCCACAACAACACAACAGCAGTTACAGCCACAACTCCACCCTGATACTACTCTACTACTGTAGCTGTGCAGCTCTGTCCTCAAGTGTACACTCGACCTCACCCAGTCTACACTACACTATACTACACTACACTACACTAAACTACACTACACTACACTACACTGAACTACACTACACTAAACTACACTACACTGAACTACACTACACTACACTGAACTACACTACACTAAACTACACTACACAACACTAAACTACACTACACTACACTGAACTACACTACACTAAACTACACTACACTGAACTACACCACACTACACTACACTACACTGAACTACACTACACTACACTACACTACACAACACTAAACTACACTACACTACACTGAACTACACTACACTACACTAAACTACACTACACTACACTACACTGAACTACACTACACTGAACTACACCACACTACACTACACTGAACTACACTACACTAAACTACACTGAACTACACTACACTACACTACACTAAACTACACTACACTGAACTACACTACACTAAACTACACTACACTACACTAAACTACACTACACAACACTAAACTACACTACACTACACTGAACTACACTACACTAAACTACACTACACAACACTAAACTACACTACACTACACTATACTACACTACACAACACTAAACTACACTACACCACACTACACTGAACTACACTACACTAAACTACACTACACTGAACTACACTACACTACACTGAACTACACTACACTACACTAAACTACACTACACAACACTACACTACACTGAACTACACTACACTAAACTACACTACACTGAACTACACCACACTACACTACACTACACTGAACTACACTACACTACACAACACTAAACTACACTACACTACACTGAACTACACTACACTACACTAAACTACACTAAACTACACTACACTGAACTACACTACACTGAACTACACCACACTACACTACACTACACTGAACTACACTACACTACACTACACTAAACTACACTACACTGAACTACACTACACTAAACTACACTACACTACATTAAACTACACTACACAACACTAAACTACACTACACTGAACTACACTACACTAAACTACACTACACAACACTAAACTACACTACACTACACTATACTACACTACACAACACTAAACTACACTACACCACACTACACTGAACTACACTACACTAAACTACACTACACAACACTAAACTACACTACACTACACTAAACTACACTACACTAAACTACACTACACAACACTAAACTACACTACACTGCACTAAACTACACTACACAACACTAAACTACACTACACTACACTGAACTACACTACACTACACTAAACTACACTACACTAAACTACACTACACTACACTACACTACACTGAACTACACTACACTAAACTACACTACACTGAACTACACTACACTACACTGAACTACACTACACTAAACTACACTACACAACACTAAACTACACTACACTGAACTACACTACACTAAACTACACTACACTACACTACACTGAACTACACTACACTACACTACCCTAAACTACACTACACTACACTGAACTACACTACACTACACTACACTGAACTACACTACACTACACTATACTACACTACACTACACTGAACTACACTACACTACACTAAACTACACTACACTAAACTACACTACACTACACTGAACTACACTACACTACACTACACTGAACTACACTACACTACACTGAACTACACTACACTACACTACACTACACTAATCTACACTACACTACAGTACAGTACACTAAAGTCAGTAACTCTCTCAGAAGACCTTCTCCTGACCCTTCACTGCTCTCATGAATACAGTAAAGAGGAAGTGAGGTCAGATGTGCTCATCCCCCTCTCTCTCACTATCTCTCTATCTTTCTCAGTCACGTTCTCACACTGTCTTTGTCACACATTAAATTCAGGCAAATAAGTCCTTCTTTCAGTAAAAGCACTGTTACTAAGTAAAATAAACAGTGCGCTTACAGTAAAGTCACCAAGGGCAACTTCAGAACAAGAAAAAAGCAGAAGATCAGAGATGAACTGAAGCACTGAGCTACTGTGGAAACGTCTGGAAACACTGGTGTAAAGGACCAGAGACTGTGATCTGGACCACTCCTTGTCTCCAACTTCTCCACACACACACCACACTCACAGAGCAAGTAGACCCTGGTCTGGAACAAAGTTCCAGTGTTAAAACACCCTCAGAGAGAATCAGGCCCCATCTCTAACCACAATGTGGCCTTGTCACTATGACAACAGAGAGGAAGCAGAGGGACCAAGATCTCTAACCATCTACAAACTGACCACAACACACCACAGACCATGTCATCACCTCTGTACACACACTGCTGCAGAAGCCCAACAGGGAGTGTGTGTGTGTGTGTGTGTGTGTGTGTGTGTGTGTGTGTGTATGTTAAAGCAGGACATGCATTTATTGTAAAGGGACATTGTAAAAGACAACAAAGGTTGTCTGAATTCTAAGAAAATTGAATTATTTAGGCTTTTATTTACTGGTGGTAAGTAAACATCTGCTTCCTCCATTGGTGTGGAGTGGGGCCAACATGTGCTTCCTCCAAGAGACCTTTTTCCAACTGTCTTTCAAGTAACACACTGAACTGTAGATCATCAGGGGAGAACGCAAACTGCCCAGATCCATCACATGAACTAACAGACACCCATGTTTGATGTGAGTAGAAGGGCTGACATACCAACCCACTGACTGATGTGGCTCTGCTGGGATTCAAACCTGAAACTGGATCTAACTCGACCCATCAAGTCATCACTAAAATCATCTTAATGTCGCTTGTGTCTTAAAGTTGACTACAATGCAATGTCCAGTCTTTAAGGTGAATCCATACCTATGACTACAAGACCTCTCTTATCCCAAATCAATCCCCCATTTATGGAGTTATGAAATAACTTAAGTTTGGGAGAAGGGCCAGGCCCAGACTCCTCCTCTTCATCATTATGGACCCTATAAAAAAACACACTCCTCTCTCCTCACCTTCTCGTGATGAAATTCACACCCCACCACCATCCCTCACCCTCCTCTTTCACCAATTAATCTGTCAGGCAAAGTGGGCTCTGGCTTCACTCTCCACTAGAAGAAGCCGCCCAGAACTCCAGTCCAAGACCTTCTGAGTTCCCCTTCATTGCCCTGTTTACATCAGGTGTGGTCCTCACTTCACAAACAAGCTATTGCTTTAGACAACATTCAAATCACTTACTGTCTGTACCCCACCAATGAGAGTGGAAACTCTGCCACGGTCAATGTGCTCTAAAGAGACCACACACCTACTGTTCCCTCTAGAAATGATCCATTCACTGACCAGCAGTGATCACTATTTAACAGAATTTAAAGTAGCATTTCTAACTTTTATTTCTCACATCTACTCTCTCCTCTGCAGTCAGAAATATAAAGTGTGGGTTTGTCAACTGATAAATGATGCCCCACAAAACAGGAAGTGGTTAGTGTTCTCATGACTCTGACAGTTTCTTATCAGAGAGCATGGTCTGAATACTCATGCAGATGCTGATGAACACTTTGAGAGTGTGTAGATGACTGATAAGGCTCAGTCTCCTCCAGCTGCTCAGTGCTGGTGAACATTAGACTCTGTGTGTGTGTGTGTGTGGGGGGGGGGAAACTTTCTTTTCCCCATCTCATCCTGTTCTCGTCAATTACCAGGACCCCCACAGAGCAGGTGTGATGTGGTGGTGGATCATTCTCAGCGCTGCAGTGACATTGATGTGGTGGGTGTGGTGTGTTATTTTGTGTTGTGCTGGTGCGAGTGGATCAGGCACAGCAGCAGCTGCTGGAGTTTTTAAACCCCTCAGTGTCACTGCTGGACTGAGAAAAGTCTGACAGCGTCCTGTGTCACTGGTGAAAGACTAGAGGATGACCAACACACACTGTGCAGCGACAGATGAGCTACTGTCTCTGACTTTACATCTACAAGATGGACCAACGAGGGAGGAGTGTCTCAGGTCATATCTGCTCTGTATCTCACACACACACACTTCCAGATCTTTTCAAGCACTATGTATTTCTTTGGTAATGTAAATTTAGTTGTAGAACTACAGTGTACTCCTGTATAGTCAGTGGAACTGAGAAAATGCACAGTTAGTGTAGAACCAAAGAGGTGGCTATAATCTGTCCTGATGTGTTCTGCAGACTGCTTTCTGGAGAACAAAGAAACAACACATCATGTCACAGCACGTCCAGGACAGAGAATAACGCTGTCCTTTCACTGCAATTACACACAGTCTGAACCTGGGACATTCACCTGGGACAGAAACTCAATACAGACAATGACTCATGGAGTGTGATATGGAGTCAGAGTCAAGGAAGCAGCAAATTTGTGAGGCTTCAAATGAGTCACGCTCCAGGTTATATTACTCTAGACATTTTACACCTGACTGGAGAGGATGGAGGAGTCTACAGGTGTGACGTCGGAGGTGGTGAACACAGAGATATCATACTCACTGTTGGAGGTAAAACAGGAGATGGATTTGGATAATCTGAAAACTAGGTTTCATTTGTAATAGCTCTGAATGTTTCACATTGCACTGATCTCTGTAAAATGGAACTGGTCTGAAGATTTTGTTGATTTTCCAACTGAAAGAACTATCACATTAAATTTGGATGTGTACAGGTTTTCAGTCCTTATAATGGTTTTATTATTATCAGAGTATGTTAATGCAGTGCATTCTGGGAAATAGAATTCCCAGACCACGGGTCTCTCCTGACGTTCCAGCATAAAGTTACTTTCATCATCTGTAAAACATCTGGACAGAACCCATACGAATGTTATATTTGTTGATATTTTATTAAAAACCAGGAGCAGCTGTGGTCTGAAGACTCTTAAGACCTTCTCAGCTTCACCAGTGTGGGTTTCTCTGAGCTGTGAAATGGTGGAGCACCAGTGAGGAAGTGGTGAGTGTTGTGACGGTGCAGAAGGCTCTGTGTAGTCCTCTGGGTGCAGGAGTCTGTGGTTTTGTCAGTTCTCTTCAACAAAGAACACAGAATATAGAGCACTCCAGGCATTAGTTAGAGCAGTATAAAGACCCTCAGCACTGGGCTGTTGAGCAGTGGAACTGAGGACGGTAGACTGATGGAGCTCCAGTCGATTTGGGAGGAGCTGGAGTAGTGTTTGTGATCCAGAAATAATCATTTAACATCAGTCCCTGACCTTACTAATGTTCTTGTGGGTTGTTCAGCTTTAGACCAGATTTCCACTGTCCATGGTTCTGAAACTGAGCTGGAGAATGGAGCTTCAGGACCTTGGACAGAGCATGTACAGGGCTCAGGAATGTCACTTCATTGTGTATTAGATACGTATGGGTTGTAGTCCCCACAGTCTGTATGTGAGAGAGAAATAGAGCACAGACAAAGAGTAAAAGACTACATTACCCATAATCCCCATGTGGTCTCAGCCTTAAAAGAAGTTTGAAAAGCAGACGTCAGCACTGAGAGAGAAGAGAGCTCTATCTGACCATCAGCAGACAGACAGAACTAATACACACACACAGTTTCAGTGACCATCCATGCTGAAATGAGACCAGCAATGCAGAAGTGAGGAGGGGGAGGTGCCCAAACTTCTGCATGTGACTCTCTGACCAAATGTTTACAGACACCTGCTCATTCAACAACTCAAGGGTGTTGATCATGACCCTGTCCCCCCTCTGCTGCAGTAACAGCCTCTACTCTGGGGAGGATTCAGAACATTGCTGTGAGGATTTGATGGAAGCTGCATTAGTGCATTAGTGAGGTCAGGTGCTGATGGTGGATGATTAGTTCCAGTCTAACTCATGCTGAAGGGATTGGATGGACCTGCATCACTCCAGAGTCCCACACAGTCCCACTGCTCCACAGCCCATTGTTGGGGGTCTTTATACATGTCTAGCCCATACTTGGCATTGAGCACGGTGACCCTAAGCTGTGCAGCTGGTCCAGAGCATCCAGTTTCATTGTCTGTGTCCACAGTGGGGTGTTATAGTGGAGCTCAGTGGAAATAACAGTTAACAGAATAACCAACCAAGCTCCACCCCCCACCACTGTGCTTAAGACTCTACCACAGAAGAGGAAGCACAGGACCTGAAAGGAAACGTTTCTGTGTGATGCAACCTAGCAACAGTGTGCACAACATAACACAGCCTACATCTGAATCATAGACCCCCAGCTACGATAAGGTCCCCCCCACCCCCCCAACCGTGGACACAGACATTCACTTGTGCACAGATCTCCATAGAAAAGTATGGGATTAAATGGGAGACCTTAAAGCAGCCGTACATGAGTCTAGAGTCACCATGCTCAATGTCAAGTGTTGTCTAGAAGGGTGTAACCCCCTCCAGCAATGATCTAATACCTTGGGCCTGAGTCGGTACCTGACCTCTCTCACGGCAAACTGACCACAACACACCACAGAGCACTGAGTCATCACCTCATCACCACCTCTGTGATGAGGGAAATGGGGCTGGCAAAGTATGCAGAGCCACAGCTGGGCTACAGTCTGTGATTGTAGAACTACAAAGTGCTCCTGTGTGGTCAGTGGAGCTGATAAAGTGGACAGTGAGTGTAGAAACAAGGAGGTGGTTTTAATGTTATGGCTGATCTGTGTTTACCCCCCATCCCCCACCAGTGCGCTGAAGAGAGTCCAATAAGAGGAAGTCAATGAGGAAACACGCTGCTGCAGAGGCTCAACAGGAAGTGTGTGTGTGTGTGTGTGTGTGTGTGTGTGTGTGTGTGTGACAGAGTGCTAAAGCAGGTCACATGACCACGTGTGGGCTACTCAAGGCCTAGATTGAGACTCCCATCAGCCTCCATCAGTGCACAGCGTCTAAGAGAATGATTATGAATTATATATTAATTATATTTTGATGAAGTTTGATGTTGTTCTCCATTTTCAGAAAATGTTAAAGTCACTTGAGACTCTTATTTTTTAATGAAACCACAATAAAAACACAACACGACACACACAGCGTCTATAACACACTGAATCACTGTCGTCACACACTAATGACCGCTGTTAAATAAACAATAACATAATGTGCTTTAAAAGATAAATGTGTAAAAGACCGACAGGAAACATTAACACAATCTAAACATCTGAGAGAAATATTAAAATATTAAACATTTTTAAAGTTATAATAAAGAAAGTGCAGTAGAGAGACGAGAGAAAACCACACAGTGATTAGAAAAGTTACTGTAGACTGAGCACAACAACTGACACTACACACAATAACAATACATTATTATCACTGTACAACATACGTGTGTGTGTGTGTGTGTGTGTGTGTGTGTGTGTGTGTGTTAACTGCGTTTGATACAGGCGTATTCTGTAGTATCTCCAGTGTCCAGCAGTGTGTGTGTGTGTGTGTGTGTGTGTGTGTGTGTGTGTGTGTGTGTGTGTGTGTGTGTGTGTTAATTGTGTTTGATACAGGCGTATTCTGTAGTATCTCCAGTGACCACAGTGGAGTACGTCATATCGTCCTGCAGCAACAACACATTCAGAAACACTACGTTACGCCCTGGGCTTATTAACCTTTAACAAATAGAGTGACACTGACCCCTTACAGTGAGTTTTACCAGAACTAGAAAACACATTTCTATAAATCTGCAGTGTGTGTTATTACATGTGTGTGTAATGTTGGAGTAAACACACTCCTACAGAAACACTCACCTGTTCCTGCTCCTCCTGGTGTGTGTCCTGTTTGTTTACAGTAGCGTACAGCACCAGAGCATCATCCTGTTGAAACACAAATTCAGCCAATCACACGCTTTCTGAACACAATAAAACCTTTCCCTCCACATCTGAAAAGCAGCTTTAAACCCTGGATGGAAACCACAGAGTCTTAACAAAAGCCTGAGAACTGCCGAGAGAGAAACAGCGGAGGTGGAAAACTAAAGGAAAACACAGGGAATTCTCCCGGATTCAGGAGTTTGGAAAAAGCAGTGAGGTCAGTCTCTGTGCTGCAGTGGCATAGTGCAGGTCTTACCTGAGTCTCCTGACCTCCTCTACTTCCTGTCTGACTCTCTGTCCGTCCTCGTCTCTGAGCTGTAGAATTAAAGCAGAGACTCACACACAGCAACTGGACTGAGCTCCCAACACTGTGTGTGTGTGTGTGTGTGTGTGTGTGTGTGTGTGTACCTCTGTATCTCCAGTAGAAGACTCCTCCGAGGACCATCAACAGCAGTGAAGCCCCCACAGCAGCGCAGATGTAGATGTAGTTGACTGATGAATCTGAATCTGAAAGAACAGAGAGTGTGTGAAGGTGGGAGTCTCTGGTTAAAAACCTCTGTGATTGTAACTTAATGAAATGAATGGATTCTAATTGTGTTTCTAAGACACTGATGATGATGGGACTGAACCTCCTCTGCTGTGGTCCCCAGTGGTGGATTCAGAAGATGTAGGTTGTGGTGTGGTGTTTACAAGAAGAGAACAGTTTAATGAGTTACACATACACTGTGACACTGAAGGTGCTCTGGAGTCAAACATGAAACTTAGGTTCCACAAACCCACTGCTAAACATCAGTTAGAGAAGAATGAAGACCCTCAGCACTGGGCTGTGGAGCAATGGGACGGTACACTCTGTGTCACGCCTACATCTCAGGACTCAAATTCCCAGAATGCACCTGTCAGTCACATGACTACCCGCTGGTCTCCCTCACCAGAATTCTAATTACACACACCTGTTTGTCTCCCTATTTATACCCCATTCAGTGAACTGTTCCCTGCCGAGTATTGCTTTGGTTCTCCCATGCATACAACGCGTTCCCTTGTATTTTGTCTGACGGTTTCTTGTTGCCTACTTCCTGCCTGTGTTCCCGATTTACGTCTCCTGCCTTGTCCCTTTTGGTACTGTTTGTATTCTTTGGTTTTCGAACTCTGCCTGTTTTTGACTACGGTTTTTGCCCATCCTCTGAGGTACTGTTTGCTCCTGTTTTTGAACTTTGCCTGCCTTGTGATTACTCTTTTGGATAACGACATTAAAAGGACTATTTACTGTGTTCCGCGACTGTCAGCTTTCTGTTATGTCATGACAGAATACTCGGCCACCATGCAGACAGCGGACACAGATGCCATTAGAACGGCTATAACTAGTCAGGGCCAGATGCTAGGTCAACACCAGCAAATGTTGGCTAGTGTGACTCTATCTGTTGATTCTCTCGCTCAACAGCAACAGAGTCAACAGCTCCAGCTGAAACAGGTGTTGGAGAGTGTGAACGCCCTTATAGCTCGTATTCCTGCTCCTAGCCCTAATCCCAGTCCTCCTATAGCGTCTGTCAGTTTGAATGCTCGTTATCCTGTCAGTAAACCGGAGATTTTTGAAGGTGATCCGGCTAAATGTAGCGGGTTTTTATTGCAATGTTCTATATTTTTTGAGAATTCTCCTCCCAGTAACGACCAGGCAAAAATCGCTTTTTTGGTCTCCCGTCTGTCTGGTAAAGCACTTGAGTGGGCCACCGCTACTTGGGACAATATAGTCAATAACACATATCCCGAATTTGTCACTACTTTCCGTGAAGTCTTTGACCATGCTACGGAGGGACGTTCTTGTGGTGAGATCCTTCTCACACTTAAGCAAGGAGCTCGAACGGCTGCCGCTTATGCGTTAGAGTTTCAGACTATTGCTGCTGGGAGTGGTTGGAATGAACCTGCACTCATTAATGTTTTTCGGAATGGTCTTAATCCAGAAATACTCACGGAACTAGCTTGTCGAGATGACGGATTAACATTGGATCAGTTAATTTCTTTATCCATCCGCCTAGACCAACTCCTGCAGAAACGTCCCCGGACACCGTGTAAAAAACAAGACGTTGTCATTCGTCAATCCGTTCCTGGTTTTCCTTTCCGCCCGGTACAAAGTCAAGCTCCCAGTCCTAGTCCTCCTTCGGATCCTATGCAATGCGATACTATGCGGCTTTCTCAAGAGGAACGCCTTCGTCGTCTCCACGGTGGACTATGCTTATACTGTGGAGGATCTGATCATATTCGTCATGATTGTACACGCTGTCCTCCGCGAGTCCGGACTCAAAACCTGGAGAGGACTTCACATGCTAACTTGGTGAGTGTACCCACAAAAGGGTTAATATCAAAATCCTTTCTCATACCTGTCAAAGTGTACTGCCAAGGAACTTCTCTTGTCGTTCCAGCGCTAATAGATTCTGGAGCCGTAGGAAACTTCATTCAACAATCCCTCGTTACCCGGCTGGGAATTAAGACGAAACAGTTGTGCAAACAGATCCAAGTCCGAGCTTTTGATGGCCTTCCCGTTGGAGGAGATTTCATCTCACATGAGACAGTTCCTGTCTGGTTCCAAACAAGTTTCCTGCATCACGAGTGGCTTTCGTTCCTGGTATTATCCAAGGCGGATTTTCAGATTATCTTGGGACTACCATGGTTAGAAATTCATAACCCAGCGATCTCATGGAGCCAATGCGAAATCACATCCTGGTCATCCTTCTGTCAAACAAACTGTTTAGCCCTTAAACATATTTCTATCCATTCCACTTCCGTGGAGAGTCCAGAGTCAACTATGTCAGTAAAAATTCCTCCCGTATATTCCCAATACTTAGAAGTCTTCAGTAAAACCAAAGCTACTAAACCACCCCCGCATAGGCCGTATGACTGTGCGATAGAACTTGTAGAAGGTGCTACCTTACCTAAATCACGTATTTACCCTTTGAATTTGGAAGAGGAGAGAGTCATGGAGGAGTATGTCGAAGAAGCTCTAACACAGGGGTTTATACGTCCATCAAAGTCTCCAATATCTTCGGGGTTCTTCTTTGTCAAAAAGAAGGATGGTGGATTAAGACCTTGTATAGACTATCGTGCCCTGAACGATATAACTAAAAAAATTGTATATCCTCTACCCCTTATTCCGGTTGCATTAGAGAAACTTAGAGGTGCTACCATATTCTCCAAGTTGGACCTTCGTAGTGCCTACAATCTTGTTCGAATTAAGGAGGGTGACGAGTGGAAAACTGCTTTTAGTACTACCAAGGGACATTATGAGTATTTAGTGATGAGCTATGGACTGGCAAACACTCCATCTGTGTTCCAGGAGTTTATCAATGACATTTTCAGGGATATGTTGGGAAAATTTGTAATTGCATACATTGATGACATTTTGATTTACTCTCCAGATGTTAAAACACACATAAAACAGGTCAGTCAGGTGCTTCAGCGTTTAAGGGAGAATAACCTTTATGTAAAAGGAGAAAAATGTGAATTCCACCAACAAACCATTTCATTCTTGGGATATGTTATCAGTGTATCTGGTATAGTCATGGACGACCAGAAAGTTGAAGTGGTCGTGAACTGGCCAGTCCCAACTAACGTTAAAGAGCTTCAACGCTTTTTAGGATTTGCGAATTTCTACAGACGGTTTATTAGGAACTTTAGTTCTATTGCAGCCCCACTTACTGCCTTACTGAAGGGTAGTCCCCATCGTTTGTGTTGGTCTGCTCAGGCCCAAGGTGCTTTTGAACGTCTCAAGACAGCTTTCACTACTGCTCCCATATTAAAACATCCGAACCCCGAACTCCCCTTCGTGGTTGAGGTCGACGCATCGGAAACGGGTGTAGGGGCGGTACTATCTCAACGTAGCGGGGAACTTCCTAAGTTACACCCTATTGCCTTTTTTTCACATAAATTATCACCTGCTGAACGAAACTATGGCATCGGAGATAGAGAACTTTTAGCGGTAAAATTAGCTTTAGAGGAATGGAGACACTGGCTAGAAGGTTCTCTACATCCTTTCACAGTTCTAACTGACCACAAGAATCTGGAATATCTTCGTACTGCAAAACGTATGAATTCTCGGCAAGCCAGGTGGTCACTGTTTTTCTCCCGGTTCCGGTTTTCCATCACGTTTCAGCCAGGTAATCATAACCTTAAAGCTGATGCGCTCTCTCGTTTTAATCAGAATGAATTAGGGGAAAAAGGTGAAGAATCAACTGAGTTTATACTACCTTCCTCCGTTTCGGTGGCAGCTATCAGATGGGAATTAGACGAACTGATTGCACAGGAAAATAGGTCAAAAGGAGTATCTGAAGCTTGTCCTGAAGGCAAAACATATGTAACGCCTGTATTTCGTAATAAGCTGATTACCTGGGCCCATTCGTAACTGTCATCAGGTCATCCCGGAGAGAGACGCACTACACAGCTTATTCTAGCACGTTATTGGTGGGGGTCATTAAGAGCTGATGTACATGAATTTGTAGCATCTTGTTCAGTCTGTGCTCAGTCGAAGACACCTAAAACTCTTCCGGCAGGTAAATTAATGCCTCTACCTGTTCCAGAACGTCCCTGGTCGCACTTAGCGCTTGATTTTGTCACGGACCTACCTCTATCGGAGGGATGTACTACAGTCCTCACAGTCATTGATCGGTTCTCTAGAGGAGTTAAGTTCATACCATTTCCTTCATTACCCACGGCCCTGGAGACAGCGAAAGCTATATATATACACATATATTCCGTCATTATGGAATTCCCGAAGATATTTTATCCGATCGAGGTCCCCAGTTTACTTCACATGTCTGGAAAGCTTTCTTTGAACATTTAGGGGTAAATGTTAGTCTCACCTCTGGATATCATCCCCAGAGCAATGGCCAGTGTGAACGGGTTAATCAAGAGCTGGGAAAGTTCTTACGAATGTATTGTCATGAGAATCCACAAGACTGGTCCCAGTACTTGGTGTGGGCAGAAATAGCACAAAACTCTTTGGTTAACTCGACTACAGGTCTCACCCCCTTTCAGTGTATATTAGGTTATCAACCCCCGTTGGCACCCTGGACTGCAGCAACATCTGGGATTCCATCAGTCGACTCGTGGATGAGACGCAG
This sequence comes from Hoplias malabaricus, assembly GCF_029633855.1. Taxonomy (NCBI): domain Eukaryota; kingdom Metazoa; phylum Chordata; class Actinopteri; order Characiformes; family Erythrinidae; genus Hoplias; species Hoplias malabaricus. The sequence continues at coordinate 40,984,387 of NC_089806.1, read as the reverse complement.
TGAGGAGGTGTGGGGAGAAACTAATCTACACATCACAGAGGCCCTTTCCCGATATAAGGAACAGGCTGATAAGAACAGATTGAATTCTTCGTTATTCCAGATTGGAGAAAGGGTGCGGTTGGCTACAAAGGATATCAGGTTTGAGGGGAGGTGCAGGAAGCTCCTGCCCAAGTACATTGGTCCTTTTCGTATTTCTGGTAAAATTAATGAGGTTACTTATAAGATGGAGTTACCTGCACAATACCGTATTGCTAATTCCTTTCATGTGTCTCTCCTCAAACCTGTGGTTCCAGGCCCTTTGAATGAGTTGCAGCCCGACGACGTTCCGCCCCCGGCAGTGGACTTTGGGGACTCTTCCACATATGCTGTGCGAGAGGTGCTGGATTCACGTAGACGTGGAGGAACTCTTCAGTATCTTATTGATTGGGAAGGGTACGGTCCAGAGGAGCGTTCATGGGTACCAGCAAAGGACATCTACGATCCGGGTCTCGTGTTGGCGTTTCACTCTCGCCATCCTGAGAAGCCGGCTCCCCGTCCCAGAGGTCGCCCGAGAGGATCAGTCTCCAATCCCGCTCCGTCCCTTTCTATGTCTCGATCCAGAAACCCACGTCAATCTCAGCCCTCCACATGTGCAGACGTCCCTAGCTCCGGTAACTCTGTTCCGCTGGGTGGTCGTCGTCGTGGCCGTCCTCGTTCCAGGCCTCCTCCGGTGCCTTCGGGGGGGGTACTGTCACGCCTACATCTCAGGACTCAAATTCCCAGAATGCACCTGTCAGTCACATGACTACCCGCCGGTCTCCCTCACCAGAATTCTAATTACACACACCTGTTTGTCTCCCTTTTTATACCCCATTCAGTGAACTGTTCCCTGCCGAGTATTGCTTTGGTTCTCCCATGCATACAACGCGTTCCCTTGTATTTTGTCTGACGGTTTCTTGTTGCCTACTTCCTGCCTGTGTTCCCGATTTACGTCTCCTGCCTTGTCCCTTTTGGTACTGTTTGTATTCTTTGGTTTTCGAACTCTGCCTGTTTTTGACTACGGTTTTTGCCCATCCTCTGAGGTACTGTTTGCTCCTGTTTTTGAACTTTGCCTACCTTGTGATTACTCTTTTGGATAACCACATTAAAAGGACTATTTACTGTGTTCCACGACTGTCAGCTTTCTGTTATGTCATGACACTCTGGGGTTATGACCCATCTAATAACTCTGAGATTGTGTAACAATTCACCTCTTAGATAGCTTTATACACTGTAACACACACACACACACGCAACAATTCATCACACACTGATGACCTCTGGTCACTGGTAAAGACCAGCACTACTTTCTAAAATTTCATCTGTATCTTTTTCACACTTGATATGAACAGAGATATCCCTTGAAGAGTGAGTATTAAGCTGACCTCCTGCACACTTCAATTTTATTGGGTAACTGTTAAATTGGGCTTGTGTTTCTTCCAGGTGAAGTTTAGCTCATAGTTGAGCGCAACAGAATTAGAGCAGTGCCGTCCCTCCACCATACGCTGAGATAGGAGCTGTTTCTCTGCATTTTAGACAACTGTCACGCCTACATCTCAGGACTCAAATTCCCAGAATGCACCTGTCAGTCACATGACTACCCGCCGGTCTCCCTCACCAGAATTCTAATTACACACACCTGTTTGTCTCCCTATATATACCCCATTCAGAGAACTGTTCCCTGCCGAGTATTCCTTTGGTTCACCCATGCATACAACGCGTTCTCTTGTATTCTGTCTGACGGTTTCTTGTTGCCTACTTCCTGCCTGTGTTCCCGGTTTACGTCTCCTGCCTTGTCCCTTTTGGTACTGTTTGTATTCTTTGGTTTTTGAACTCTGCCTGTTTTTGACTACGGTTTTTGTCCATCCTCTGAGGTACTGTTTGCTCCTGTTTTTGAACTTTGCCTGCCTTGTGATTACTCTTTTGGATAACGACATTAAAAGGACTATTTACTGTGTTCCGCGACTGTCAGCTTTCTGTTATGTCCTGACAGAATACTCGGCCACCATGCAGACAGCGGACACAGATGCCGTTAGAATGACTATAACTAGTCAGGGCCAGATGCTAGGTCAACACCAGCAAATGTTGGCTAGTGTGACTCAATCTGTTGACGCCCTCGCTCAACAACAACAGAGTAAACAGCTCCAACTGAAACAAGTGTTGGAGAGTGTGAACGCCCTTATAGCCCGTATTCCTGCTCCTATACCTAACCCCAGTCTTCCTACAGCGTCTGTCAGTTCGAATTCTCGTTATCCTGTCAGTAAACCGGAGATTTTTGAAGGTGATCCGGTTAAATGTAGCGAATTTTTATTGCAATGTTCCATATTTTTTGAGAATTCTCCTCCCAGTAACGACCAGGCAAAAATCGCTTTTTTGGTCTCCCGTCTGTCTGGTAAAGCACTTGAGTGGGCCACCGCTATTTGGGACAATATAGTCAATAACACATATCCTGCATTTGTCACTACTTTCCGAGAAGTGTTTGACCATGCTACGGAGGGACGTTCTTGTGGAGAGATCCTTCTCACACTTAAGCAAGGAGCTCGAACAGCAGCCGCTTATGCGTTAGAGTTTCGGACTATCGCTGCTGGGAGTGGTTGGAATGAACCTGCACTCATTAATGTTTTCCGTAATGGTCTTAATCCAGAAATACTCACAGAACTGGCTTGTCGAGATGACGGATTAACATTGGATCAGTTAATTTCTTTATCCATCCGCATAGACCAACTCCTGCAGAAACGTCCCCGGACACAGTGTAAAAGACAAGACGTTGTCAAACGTCAATCCGTTCCTGGTTTTCCTTTCCGCCCGGTACAAAGTCAAGCATCCAGTCCTAGTCTTCCGTCGGATCCTATGCAATGTGATACTATGCGGCTTTCGCTAGAGGAACGCCTTCGTCGTCTCCATGGTGGACTATGTTTATACTGTGGAGGATCTGATCATATTCGTCGTGATTGTACACGCCGTCCTCCGCGAGCCTGACTCAAGACCTGGAGAGGACTTCACATGCTAACTTGGTGAGTGTACCCACAAAAGGGTTAATATCAAAATCCTTTCTCATACCTGTCAAAGTGTACTGCCAAGGAACTTCTCTTGTCGTTCCAGCGTTAATAGATTCTGGAGCCGAAGGAAACTTCATTCAACAATCCCTCGTTACCCGGCTGAAAGTCAAGACGAAACAGTTGTGCCAACACATCCAAGTCCGAGCTTTTGATGGCCTTCCCATTGGAGGAGATTCTATTTCACAAGAGACAGTTCCTGTTTGGTTCCAAGCAAGTTTCCTGCATCAAGAGTGGCTTTCGTTCCTGGTATTACCCAAGGCGGATTTTCAGATTATTTTGGGACTACCATGGTTAGAAACACATAACCCAGTTATCTCATGGAGTCAACGCGAAATCACGTCCTGGTCCTCTTTCTGTCAAACAAACTGTTTAGCCCTTAATCACATTTCTATACATTCCACTTCTGTGGAGAGCCCAGAGTCAACTATATCAGTGAAAATTCCCCCCGTATATTCCCAACACTTAGAAGTCTTCAGTAAAACTAAAGCTACAAAATTACCTCCACACAGGCCATATGACTGTTCGATTGAACTTGTAGAGGGCGCCACCTTACCTAAATCTCGTATTTATCCTTTGAATTTAGAAGAGGAGAGAGTCATGGAGGAGTATGTAGAAGAAGCTCTAACACAAGGGTTTATACTCCCATCAAAGTCTCCGGTAGCTTCAGGGTTCTTCTTTGTCAAGAAGAAGGATGGTGGATTAAGGCCTTGTATAGACTATCGTGCCCTGAACGATATAACAAAGAAATTTGTATATCCCCTACCCCTTATACCGGTCGCATTAGAGCAACTTAGAGGTGCTACCATTTTTTCCAAGTTGGACCTTCGTAGTGCCTACAATCTTGTTCGAATTAAGGAGGGTGACGAGTGGAAGACTGCTTTTAGTACTACCAAGGGTCACTATGAGTATTTAGTAATGAGCTATGGACTGGCAAACGCTCCATCAGTGTTCCAGGAGTTCATTAATGACATTTTCAGGGATATGTTGGGTAAATTTGTAATCGCATACATTGATGACATTTTGATTTACTCCCCAGATGTCAAAACACATATAAAACAAGTCAGTCAGGTGCTTCAGCGCTTAAAGGAGAATAACCTTTATGTCAAGGGGGAAAAATGTGAATTCCACCAGCAGACCATTTCGTTTTTGGGTTATGTTATCAGTGTGTCGGGTATAGTCATGGATGACCGAAAAGTTGAGGCAGTTGTGAACTGGTCAGTCCCGACTAACGTTAAAGAGCTGCAACGCTTTTTAGGATTTGCAAATTTCTACAGACGATTTATTAGGAACTTTAGTTCTATTGCAGCCCCACTTACTGCTTTACTGAAGGGTAGTCCCCATCGGTTGTGTTGGTCTGCTCAGGCCCAAAGTGCTTTTGAACGTCTCAAGACAGCTTTTACTACGGCTCCTATATTGAAACATCCAAATCCCGAACTCCCCTTCGTGGTTGAGGTCGACGCATCTGAGACGGGTGTAGGAGCGGTACTATCTCAACGTAGTGGAGAACTTCCTAAGTTACACCCTATTGCCTTTTTCTCACACAAATTATCACCTGCTGAACGAAACTATGGCATCGGAGATAGAGAACTTCTAGCGGTAAAGTTAGCTCTGGAGGAATGGAGGCACTGGCTAGAGGGTTCTTTACATCCTTTCACAGTTCTAACAGTCCACAAGAATCTAGAATATCTCCGTACTGCAAAACGGATGAATTCTCGGCAAGCCAGGTGGTCACTGTTTTTCTCTCGGTTCCGGTTTTCCATCACGTTTCATCCTGGTAGTCGTAACCTTAAAGCTGATGCGCTCTCTCGTTTAAATCAGAATGAACTAAGGGAGAAAAGTGAAGAAGCAACTGATTTTATACTACCTCCTTCCGTTTCGGTATCTGCCATCAGATGGGAATTAGACGAACTTATTGCACAGGAAAATAGATCTAAAGGGGTATCAGAAGCCTGTCCTGAAGGTAAAACATACGTACCACCTGAATTTCGAAATAGGTTGATTACCTGGGCCCATTCGTCAATGTCATCAGGTCACCCCGGAGAAAGACGCACTACGCAGCTTATTCTAGTACGGTATTGGTGGGGGACATTAAGAGCGGATGTGCATGAGTTTGTAGCATCTTGTTCAGTATGTGCCCAGTCTAAGACACCCAAAACTCTTCAGGCTGGTAAATTAATGCCTCTACCGGTTCCAGAACGTCCCTGGTCGCACTTAGCACTTGATTTTGTCACGGACTTACCCCAATCTGAAGGAAGTACTACAGTACTCACAGTAATTGATCGATTCTCTAGAGGAGTTAAGTTCATACCGTTTCCCTCATTACCCACGGCCCTGGAGACAGCTAAAGTGATTTATACACATATTTTCCGTCACTATGGAATTCCCGAAGATATTTTATCCGATCGAGGTCCCCAGTTTACGTCACATGTCTGGAAAGCCTTCTTTGAACATTTAGGAGTCAATGTTAGTCTCACCTCTGGATATCATCCCCAGAGCAATGGCCAGTGTGAAAGGGTCAATCAGGAACTGGGGAAATTCTTACGTATGTATTGTCATGAGAATCCACAAGACTGGTCCCAGTACTTGGTGTGGGCTGAAATAGCGCAAAACTCTATGGTGAACTCAACTACAGGCCTCATCCCCTTCCAGTGTATTTTAGGTTATCAACCCCCGTTGGCACCCTGGACTGCAGCAACATCAGGAATTCCATCAGTTGACTCATGGATGAGACGCAGTGAGGAGGTGTGGGAAGAGACCAATCAACACATCACAGAGGCCCTTTCACGATATAAGGAACAGGCTGATAGGAACAGATCGAATTCTCCGTTATTTCAGATTGGAGAAAGGGTGCGGTTGGCTACAAAGGATATCAGGTTTGAGGGGAGGTGCAGGAAGCTTCTTCCCAAGTACATTGGTCCTTTTCGTATTTCTGGTAAAATTAATGAAGTTACTTATAAGTTGGAGTTACCTGCACAATACCGTATTGCTAATTCCTTTCATGTGTCTCTCCTCAAACCTGTGGTTCAAGGCCCTTTGAATGAGTTGCAGCCCGACGACGTTCCGCCCCCGGCAGTGGACTTTGGGGACTCTTCCACGTATGCTGTACGAGAGGTGCTGGATTCACGTAGACGTGGAGGAACTCTTCAGTATCTTATTGATTGGGAAGGGTACGGTCCAGAGGAGCGTTCATGGGTACCAGCAAAGGACATCTACGATCCGGGTCTCGTGTTGGCGTTTCACTCTCGTCATCCTGAGAAGCCGGCTCCCCGTCCCAGAGGTCGCCCGAGAGGATCTGTCTCTAATCCCGCTCCGTCCCTTCCTATGTCTCGATCCAGAAACCCAGGTCAATCACAGCCCTCCGCATGTGCAGACGTCCCTAGCTCCGGTAACTCCGTTCCGCTGGGTGGTCGTCGTCGTGGTCGTCCTCGTTCCAGGCCTCCTCCGGTGCCTTCGGGGGGGGGGGGGGTGGGGGGTACTGTCACGCCTACATCTCAGGACTCAAATTCCCAGAATGCACCTGTCAGTCACATGACTACCCGCCGGTCTCCCTCACCAGAATTCTAATTACACACACCTGTTTGTCTCCCTATATATACCCCATTCAGAGAACTGTTCCCTGCCGAGTATTGCTTTGGTTCACCCATGCATACAACGCTTTCTCTTGTATTCTGTCTGACGGTTTCTTGTTGCCTACTTCCTGCCTGTGTTCCCGGTTTACGTCTCCTGCCTTGTCCCTTTTGGTACCGTTTGTATTCTTTGGTTTTTGAACTCTGCCTGTTTTTGACTATGGTTTTTGTCCATCCTCTGAGGTACTGTTTGCTCCTGTTTTTGAACTTTGCCTGCCTTGTGATTACTCTTTTGGATAACGACGCTAAAAGGACTATTTACTGTGTTCCGCGACTGTCAGCTTTCTGTTATGTCCTGACAACAACAACCTCCAGAGACACCAGCTTCCGATTACACTGTGAATCCAGTGCTGCTCTGGATGTCTATGTGTTTTCATTTAGAAATTAAACTTTTAAGACTATTCTCTGCATGAACTGAGCACTGAACTCAGCTTAACTCAGTGTCCCCTACACAACTGTAGACACCAGTGAAGATAAATGTAGTTCTGACATCATCATTACATTATGGATATTGATCAGAGAGGGTTTACCTTCAACACTGAGTCTGATCTTTCCAAATCCACGTCCGCTAGCACTACATCTGTACTCTCCTCCATCGTCTTTAGTCAGGTGTGATATGAGCAGAGAGAGATTTCCATGAGAGTGCGAGTTAAACAGGTGGACTCTGCCTTTGAACTGAGTGGTGTCATTAGACACCACTCTCTTTTGTGTTCCAGTTTTGTTTTCTTTTTTCCACTTGAATATCTCAGGTGTAGAGTTGGTGTCAGTGCAGTTACAGGACAGCAGGACTGACCCTCCAGTGTATGCAGTAATCTTTTTTTTCTGACCTGGGCTCTCCAGTGAGCATCCTGAAGAAACACAGCAGTGAATGTTCTTCATCTTTAAACACCTCTAAACATTCTTCAAAGAAGAAGTTCTTCAAAATGAAGCTTGACGTTCTCACAACAATGTGTCATCACCTGCACAACACTCGATTCATCCCAAACAGAGCGTTACTTTAAAGATGTCTTTATAAAAATAGGTCACTGACCAGTCCAGACTCCAATCTACTGTTCCTCAATTTAACCACACTGTCAGAAACAGAGAGGTATTGTATTGTACAGGTACATTTCTGTTCGTGAGGAAGTTTCATGTTAAACACAAAATGACTGGCTGAACAGTTTGTAGCAACTCAACAATCTTTTATCCAATCATTTACAGACAATGGGAAAGACTCAGAAGGAAGGAAAATGGGAAGATTGTGTTGTGAAATGTTTCCTGTGAAAAATTATTACTGGTGATAAAACATGGATTTATCGCAGTCCCAAATGGACAAAACATTAGGTAGATGCTGGGGATATGAATGGGTTATGAAGGGGGTGGGTGAGCTTCTGAAACTGGTGATTCCACTTATTCCAGGGATGCAGCAGGTTCCTCAATGTAGACAGAATGCTGCAGGTGGAGGTGGAACTGTCTTTGATTCGGACGAAGACAAAACAAAGATGGAGAGGGAGGAGACTGTGACTCCTGCAGTTCCTAATGTAATATCACATTTTCTAGAATTGAACAATTAATAAACAAGTAAAAGGCACTATGTTGAGGAATGTTACATGTCCTTACTATTATTTTCTGGGGCAGGGGATGCCAGAATGTCTGCTTTAGTAGTGTATTATGTATATTTGGAAGGTTATACTGTTAAGTGACTATAAGCAAAACCTACCATCGCTGTCCAATGAAAAACACCTATCTCCCAAAACAGTAACTTTACAGAAGAAGGAAGAAGCTTTCTTAACTTTTAATGAAAGTCAGTGTAAAGTTATTGTATTCCATGTGATTTTGGAGCATTTCTATTGGTTCATTCATCAAATATTCACACAATGTGAAGGACAGCTGCCGTCTTCAAATGATGTAGTAAAGTAAAAATCATCAAGAATGGAGATACATAATTTGAACTGGACTGTGACGATATGAGCTATATTTACCTCGTCTGTGTCATTATGGGAAATGTAGTACCTATAGTGAATGTGTGTGGCCCGTCCTGTAGTTCTGCTCAGCAATTAAAATTGATTGTTTACTTTGTGACTATTGGGGGGCACAGCAACATTTTCTGTGGCACATTCCCCAGTAAAATGAGTATAACGACCCCCCGCTAGCTCCAATTAGCCCCACAGAGATGTGCCCTATTCACTGATAGTACACTATGGAAAGCCACTCCATATGAATTCACCCTTGAGTGTGAGTGAATGTGTGTGAGTGGGTGTCACCCTGCAAAGGACTAGTGGACATGGTGGAATATGGTGAATACTACACTACTACAATCAACTACACAACTGCTCAAGTCTGACATCATCATTACATCATGGAGATTTATCAAAGAGAGGTTTTACCTTTAACAGTGAGAATAATGTTTGTGTATTTAGCTCCTTTATAATTACATCTGTACATTCCTCCATCCTCTTCAGTCAGGTTTAAAATGAGCAGAGAAATATTTCCTGGAGAGAGTTAAACAACTGGACTCTGCCTCTGTACGGACTGCTCTCATTAGTCACGACTTTCCAAGATTTGCCTGCTTTCCAGGTGAATGCCTCAGGTTTAGAGTTGGTGTTAGTGCAGTAACAGGGCAGCAGTACTGACTCTCCAGTGTATGCAGTAATCTCTTTTATCTCCCTTTGGTTTTCCAGTGTGCATCCTGCAGAAACACAGAAGTGAATGTTCTTCACCTTTAAGCACCTTTAAACATGTGGAAGTTCTTCAAAATGAAGCTTGACGTTCTCACAACAATGTGTTATCACCACTGACTTTGTGCCTACATTCACTGTTCATTCTCTCAGCTCCACTGACCACACAGAAGCTCTTGATACTTCTATAATTACAGACTATGATCCACCTGTTGCTTTGCATACATACTTATCCCAATTTCACCCTATTGTTTGATGCTCTTGACACCCACAGAGCAGGTGTGATGTGGTGGTGGATCATTCTCAGTGCTGCAGTATGGTATATGAATCTAGAAATAAAAATTCTAATGTCTACTTCAAGCATTGTATTCCATTCTAACTCGTGTATTGCTGTGCGTCGCTATGCACAGCTAATTCATTAAGCCATGATGAACTATTCAAAAGGGGGGTGACGCAGTCAGCACACAGTACACAGTACACAGTACACAGTAGTCATCTTAAATCAGAGTTTTTAGCAGTTAGTTTAACCATAGAGGAACACCCTGCTTATACAGCTCACTAAGGCAAATATTATTTTTAAGTTTTTGCATGGGTAACTACCCCTGAAAATTTCCTTTGATAACAATAATATTTCCTAGTTAAGAGACACTTTTAAAGTAAGGTGAACAGTCATACCAGCATGTTGTTCAAGTCAAATAAAGGTTTATTCCCATATTAAATGATCCCAGAAAGGTATCAACCCTGAGTGTATGAATGAATGATTCCACTGACCTTGCTGTTCACATTCATCTGCATTATCAGCTCAATGCTTCTAGAAAGAAAGCATGATCTGAAAGGGGGGATCTGTAGTATGATATGATGAATGTGTATTAATTCCTAATAAAACATTTGTCTTTCTGAGATGTGATTTTAAATACCCAAACTTTAGCTCGTCTCAGAGATATCCCCTCCTTGCACAAGCAGATGGAAGGTGAGATAAACCTCCAGAGCAGGCTCGTAAATCCATCTCCAAGGACCCTTTTTTATGACTTAAGGACCCACAGGGTCTAGAAAAAATCTGTTAGAGAGACACTCCTGAGGATCAGTTTATGCTCTGTATGAACTGCTTAATGAAGAACTTTTCAAACTATAGAATTAAACCATAATTCCCATTGGTTTAAAACAATTTGAAGTCATGTATGTGCACAACTGTTTTTAATAATAATTAATTATCGACTCCACTATGTAGTGCTTATGCCACCCCAACATGTGCATTACTATTTCCACTACAGCTGTGACACAGAGATAAAGTGTGTGATGCAGATACTCTTCCTGGAACATTACTGAGGAAATAAAGATTCATGTGTTTGTGTCCAGATCATTTCCTCCTCAACATTTATGTAGTGTGTATGTTTTTAAACTGCATTTTTTTACAAAGAAAATGTCTTCCACATTTAATCAATCTGTGGTAATGAACACACACACACACACACACGCTAGTGAACTAGGGGCTGTGAACACACACCCAGAGCTGCGTTTAGTAATGCTTATTACTTAATAAGTCTTGTTAATTAATGTATCGTTCTTATAAAGTGCTACCAACTAAAGAACTGTGTCACTCACCTTCATAGCCCTGAGGTCCAGTGAAGAGAAGATAAAACATCAGCAACATTGTCCCTAGTAAAACAGCACTGAGGTCCAGCACAGTGACCACTCCACACTCTCTCTACACATACACTGTTTACAAACACACACACAGTCTAATGCCCACCAGCACCGAGCAGCTGGAGGAGACTGAGCCTTATCAGTCGTCTACACACTCTTAAAGTGTTCATCAGCAGCTGCGTGAGAATGCAGTTCACATTCTCTGATAAGGAACTGTCAAAAACGTGAGAACACTCACCATTTCCTCTTTTTCTGCTGCAGCGATTCACACCAAACAACTTCACACTGACCTCGGTACAGACACAGTGGACTGGTCAGTGTGGGCCACTCTACTGAGATACACCTGCAGATGTGTGTGATGTGAACAGCTGGGTTTAAGTCCGTTTCATGAAACACTTTAATGTAAAAAACAATTATAGATTCATGAGTTAATTCAAAATATCATATGTTCCAGTTTATTGATTATTTTGTGTTCAGTTAACCCCTTGTAGACCAGACTACTCTGCTCCTGGGTCTATTTTTACTAGTTCACAGCAGCTCCCCCTGTAGGACTCCTGTCTAATAGCCAACAGTCTTCAAATCAAATCAAATCAAATTTATTTGTATAGCGCTTTTTACAACTGACGTTGTCACAAAGCAGCTTCACAGTTTCAAAACAGAACATTTAAATCAAAGCCCAATGCAAGCAAGCCGAAGGCGACAGTGGCAAGGAAAAACTCCCTCGAGGCTGGAGGAAGAAACCTTGGGAGGAACCAAGACTCACAAAGGTGACCCATCCTCCTCTGATCAAACTATAGATTGAATTTTAAATGATCACCAATGAAGTGTCATTATGCTACATAATAATAATAATAATTATTAACTAAAATAGTTAGTTTAGTTGAGTGCAACAGAGAATAAGAGCATGTGAATATTTTCTTTAGTGTAGTGACGGATCAGACTGTAACAGACTGGGAGTAGGGAAACCAGAAGGAGCTCAGGCAAAGACATCCTTTCGTTCCAAGCAAGAGAAATTGTGAGCACATCATCCAGGTTTACCCTGATTCTCCATGTCCATGGGTTCCTGAAATGACAACCTTAAACTAGACAGAGGTTAGTTGCCAAAGGCTGAACTGAACAAGTGTGTTTTGAGCCTAGACTTAAACATAGTGACTGTGTCTGCGTCCCGAACACTAGCTGGAAGATTGTTCCAGAGCTGAGGGGCTTTGTAGGAGAAGGCTTTCCCCCCCCGCTGATGTCTTATGAATTCTGGGTACTAGTAAGAGGCCGGCGCCCTGAGATCTGAGTAATCTTGGTGGTTCATAGTGTGTGATGAGGTCTTGCAAGTATTCAGGGGCGAGACCATGTAAGGATTTATACGTGAGTAAAAGAATGTTGTAATCAATACGGAATTTAACTGGAAGCCAGTGAAGGGCCGATAAGACTGGACTGATATGATCAAATTTTCTAGTTTTAGTAAGGACCCTGGCTGCAGCATTTTGAATTAACTGGAGTTTACTCAAGTTTCTGCTGGAGCATCCTGATAAAAGTGCATTGCAATAATCTAATCTTGATGTAATAAAAGCGTGAACTAATTTTTCCGCATCTGGGAGGGATAAGGAATTTCTTAACTTAGCGAGGTTCCGAAGATGTAGGAAAGCTATTCTTGTAATGTTACCTATATGCTGATCAAATGATAGATCTGAATCAATTATAACACCCAGATTTTTAGCTGATGAGCTCGGGAGAACAGGTAAGTCAAGATTATGTATTAAATCTGATACCTTATTTATAGCAGGTTTTGTACCTAGAAGGAGAACCTCGGTTTTGTCGCTGTTTAGCAGAAGGAAATTGTATGACATCCAATGCTTCACTTCTTTAACACAGTCCTCCATTTTCTTTAATGTAGGTTTGTCATCTGGTTTGGCTGATATGTATAACTGTGTGTCATCTGCATAACTGTGGAAGGTAATGCCATGCCTGCTAATAACTCTGCCCAGTGGCAGCATGTATAATATGAATAGTAAAGGTCCTAAAATGGAGCCTTGGGGAACTCCAAATCTCATTTTTGTATGAGTAGAAGAAACATTATTTACGTTTACAAACTGATAGCGATCTGTGAGGTAAGACTTAAACCATGATAGGGCTGTTCCTGTTATTCCAACCATGTTTTTTAATCTTTCTAGCAGAATAGTATGATCAATTGTATCGAAAGCTGCACTGAGGTCTAGTAGAACTAGCATGGATACGCAGCCTCGATCAGAGGCTAGAAGAAGGTCGTTTGTTATCTTAACTAAAGCTGTTTCAGTGCTATGGTGTGGCCTAAAGCCAGATTGAAATTTTTCATATATGTTATTCTTATGCAAGTATGACCTAAGTTGTTGGGACACAACTTTTTCTAAGATCTTAGATATGAAGGGAAGGTTAGAGATGGGTCTGTAATTGGATAGTACACTAGGATCAAGATTCGTTTTTTTGATCAGGGGCTTAATAACTGCTAGTTTAAATGCTTTGGGTATGTGACCCAGTCTAAGGGACGAATTTATGATTGTTAAAATGGGATTGATTATGACTGGTAATACTTCTTTAAATAGTTTTGTTGGTATTGCATCAAGTGTGCAGGTCGTACAATTTGACGAGTAGATGATATTCTCCAGTTCTAGCTGTGGTAGTGGGTCAAAGTCCTCTAATCTTTCTTCTATGTTTTGTTCTATATCATCCACACCAGATGACAGACAGGCTGGATTTAGTAATATGGTATTTATTGTTTGTCTAATATTTTCAATCTTATTGTTAAAAAAGTCCATAAAAGCATTGCTGGTGTGAATGGCTGGGATCTGTGGATCGGTAGCTGCCCGATTGTTTGTAAGTTTAGAGATTACATTAAAGAGTGCTCTAGGATTGTGTTTATTATTTTCAATCAGTGAGGACAGATGTGCTGAACGTGCATTGACGAGTGCCCTTCTATATTGGATAAGGCTGTCTTTCCAGGCACAGTGAAATACTTCCAGTTTAGTCGACCGCCATTTCCGCTCTAATTTCCTTACGGTTTGTTTTAGGGTGAGCGTTTCATCATTATACCAGGGAGCGAGTTTTTTCTTTTGTAGCTTTTTACGCTTAAGCGGTGCTACACTATCTAAAGTTGATCGAAGAGTGTTATCTAAGTAGTCCGTTAGTCTATCCAGCTCCAGTGGGTCTGCTGGACTAGAAATCAGTGATGTTTTCAGTAAATTTAGGGGCTGTAGATGGGGTTAGTGAGCGCTTTAGATAATAATGTGGGCATGTACATTTTTTAATATCTAAACTCAGTTCATATGAAATTAGGTAGTGGTCTGAGACTGTGGAAGACTGAGGGAGAATATTTAGGTTTTTTATGTTCGTGCCCAGGGTCAAAACCAAGTCTAGTGTGTGATTACAATAATGAGTAGGACCTGATACATTTTGTGTGAACTCAACAGAATCTATGATTGATGTGAACGCCTTTTTTTGGGGATCATCACTTTTCTCAAAATGAATGTTAAAGTCTCCTACAATTATTAACTTATCACATGACACTGCTAAATTAGCAGCTAGTTCACCAAATTCTTTTATAAATTCTGAATAGGGCCCTGGTGGTCTATAAATGTTTAATAAGGAGATAGTGTTCTTATTTGTGGCGGGGTTAATTATGTTAATGTACATGATTTCGAAGGAAGTACAGTTGTA